>NW_027441519.1:0-209000 GCF_964195595.1 Calonectris borealis | reverse complement strand
AAACAACACAGATTGCTTATAATTACATCAGGAATAGAACACCTGAAGAATAACTGCTACTTCAGCTCACCAACCGCTGCTCACCTTGCCCAAGTAAGCTCCGGTGCCTATATCCCATGTTGCTCCTCACTTCGCACCTTCCAATTAAAAAAAAAACTTTACTATAATGTGGTCATATAGCCACCAGTCACATCTTCCTCCTAAAACCACACGCCAACCCACCTCGTTACAGCGCTCCGCTCTTCCATCACCCTTGGGTGTGCAGCTTGTCCCTCTGCATCTGCAAAACCAATATCATCAAACAAGTAACCCAGATGCACAGTGATAGCTTAACAATTCCAGAGGACTTGTTTCCTGTTAGGAATACCATCTAGAATCAAACTACAGCCTGCCATTAAATGAAAGATATAAATCAAACATTAAGCCCTATGCATACAAGCCTTAACACCTTGGAGGTTCCATCTGCTCAACTACCACTATAGCTCACTCTCCCACACAGCTCCAGTCATCCCCTCTGCACCTGCAAAACACTACAGAAATTGCTTTCCTCACCTGCTGCTGACAGCTACTCAGTCAAGATGACTGCACAACCTTTGCCTCGATAGTCTAGGCATATCAACATATTAACTGTAGACTCTTATCGCTGTTCTAACTACCCCTGACTCTACACCCACGGGCAGGGCGGCTCCAAGCCAAACGCACACACACACAGACCGACACTACACGGAACGTTACAAACAACACACCTCAAAGGTAAGAGAAAACTCTCGGCGAGAAGAATGACACCCAGACAGAAGATGTTGTCAGGCAAGACTACCCATGTCACAGTGACGTGAGGAGGCTCTACGGCAACCCCAGAGAAAGAGTAGAACGTCGTGACCCATGACAAGAAGTTACTCTCAAAACTGAGAAGACGTACACACAATAAGCCTGGCTTCGAGACCTAAGAAAGGTAAGGATGGAGGGAAATGATCCCAGTCAGCAAAAATGGACAACTGTACAGTAGAGGTGCTCACACAGCCAGGAAGAACGCTGCAAAAGATGACCATCTGGAAAAATCCAGGATGCGAGAGCGATCCACGCTTTAAGCTAGGAACGCAAGAAAACAAGCACCCGATCGGCGCTACGGCGGTAAGTACAGGCATTCGAGGCCCTAGGAATAGCGCTCGAGACCTGAGGACGATCTAAGACACAGAAGACAGACCACACAAACTACACAACAGGCTAGAACTGCCCTGCCCGGCACATGCTGGTGTCATGCTGAAGAGTAACCCGCTCCCTTTACCTGCCCAAAGGAGACTGTTCCTGGACAGCCCTTTGCCCTACAGGAAATTTAAATCCCCATTCCTGCAATTGCCAACCTTGGCCCCTGCCCCCTCCCCAGTGCCAGTCCCTCAACTTAGCTTTCAGAGAACTGGGAGGTCTGAATCTATCCTTGACAAAAAACAACTCATCTGGCTGATACTTTCCTGCAGTTACCAGGTTCCTCTTCATCATCTGCAGAAAAGAAATACCCGCAACACCAGCAGTAAGCATCATGACAGTAGACGCCAACCTCTTCCACAACAACCTCATCCTCAGAAGCGCCGTGTTGTTCCGCTCACCTGCTCCACGTCGATGGCAGAGTCCGAGGCTGCGGCCGCTGTTATTTGTGGCACCTAAGATACCAAGAGACAAAATTACCATTGCACTTGTGCGAAATCACCGGTCCTGTGCTCCTCCTTTCTACTACCCAGCTCACCTCAAACGCTCATCCAGTTCCAAAGGTGGCCTGCACGGCACCTACAAAACCAAAGACAAAAGCTTCATGGAGCTGCCGCAGGATACTTTCCTCTCGGACACCGACTGGGCTGACGCTCGCCTCACCTTCTCAGACCACTTGTCGAGGTGCCGCTTTGCTCCTCGGACGCTATGTGCGTCACCTGCAAAAATCAAAGCAACAAAGCAAATAACGCATGCCTCACTTTAATATCCTGCTTATCCTAGACCCGTTACTTAACTGCAAGAATAACTCAAACCACCCACCGACATACAAAAATTACAGTTACTGCCAGATGACTCAAATATAAATAAAGACCGATTGGCCAAATGCCTAAAGAAGTACGGATAGCAAATGACCGTGGCTGGTGTAAGACAGACTCTTCCTTTATGGATAAATAACTCTGTGAGCTACAGCATGGAGAACCCCTCAGTAGACAGCATGCTCAAATGAGAACACTGACATATACGGGACAGTAGATTGGGCTGCCAGAAGCTACTTGCAGACAGAATGCTACTACTAGATAACATTCCACTATAAAGTCTTAAACCAAAACTGCATAGTAGTTACAGGAGAGCTGAGTGCAGACAGATGCCAAATATGACTTGATGGTCACAAAATCTAATGAAGACAGGCACCAAAAGTCTAATAGAGACCGCTCAGAGCCAAATGCTTGATGAGAGATGCTTCTTGCAAAAATATGAGCTCGATGAGGAAAAGCCAAAGGTGATGCGGACCGAGCTATTAAAATCTCAATACAGAAGTACGCATTACTTCAGGTGGCGGGATGGTTCTGCCAGGTTGGTCTGACCCAAGCACTGGGTTCTAACACCTGTCCAGTGGTATACACGATATCTCACAGCCTCCCATCTAATAGACAGCTCCCCAGTCCAGGACCCTGTTATACATGTCCCAGCCCCCCTCAGCCCCATGATGAAAATCAAACAGTGAAAATAAGGACTCTGCTTCATCACCTTGGCCTCCGAAAAAAGCTTGCTTCCTCTGCTGATGGTCGACACCAATATCCTCGAGCTGTTCCTTGAATGTGGGCTGACCCTTGGGTGCCTGTACTGCCAAAGGAAGAGAAAATAATTATGCTCTTTGAACATGCTCCATCATCCTCTTGTTCTTCAAGAAATCAAAAGAAAACTATCCCGATCGCTACGTTATAGAAGTTTGTGCAGGAGATGGCTGAGGCCATCCCCATAAATGGAAAACTCTGCTATGGCCCTGCTTTGCCTGTCAGCGACAGTGTCCACCATCGGGGTGCCACAAACCCCTTCATGAGTCACTAAGAAAATCATACAATTAGTTAAAAACATCTGGCAAATAAGATATGACCTAAAACCCTGCGTACCCCACCTTACCCCAAAACCAGTCAGACAGCTGGCTTCCTCCCACACAAAACTCAAATCTTCAACAAATAGACAGAACAGAACAACATTACATCAAACAGAACAAAATCCTTACCCTCTGACACGCTCCGAAAGGGATTAGTGCACCCACATAATATATACTCACACTACCCACCCACGTACCGGCTTCCTCAGGGTCAGCCCTGTAAAGACGGGAGGAAGCCCGACTCTACCTCCCCGGGTGCCCCGGCATGCCACACCCCTCTCTGCCACTCCCATTGAGCGAAAACACTGGTGATGATATCTGGCAAAAAAAGAAGAGCAAAGACAGTCACAGGGACCTGCATGTCAAAAAATGACCTGACTTAACCTGCAGGAATAAACAAAAGAAGTCCTACAAAAAAAATTCTAACTAAAAAAACAGAAAATATTAAAAACCCATGAAGCTCAAAAAGACAGGACATTGTACCACATAGCAACCAAGACTGCTAGACAGATGAAGCCGTGAGGACAAGATGTCTGCCACAAAAACAGCTTGAGCCCAATTACCTATAAAGCCCTTTAGGGAATTACAGCAGCAGTCGGCCAATGGAAAAACCACGACGGTGTGATGTGGTGACTCAGAGATCTAAAATGGACACCCTTTCGCTACAGAAACTGATACTAAAACAAGAACAAGAGAACTGACGACTGACACTAGAGCAAACTTCATTGGATGCTTGAGGAAAAAGGCACAACTGGGAAAACAAAAAAAGCTTGTGTGTCCAGGACTGCAGTAAAGGAAACACCCTTGTCTGGAGATTGTTATGAGCACAAACAGCACACATCTCCAAGAAATTCTAGGGAAGACAGCAACGCAAGCCTGTGCTGAAAATAAATGCCTAGCCAATACCACAAAGTAACAATGACTGTGACATCCAGAAGGATGCAAAAAATAAGTAAGTAAAAGGTACAGAAGTAAAGACCTCAGAGTTCTGGAGGATATATTTTGATGTACCTTAACATACCTAATGCTTTCCGAGATGAGACTTCTCTGACGTTCAGCCCTCTGTGTTGTAATGCGGAGGCTCGGATGGTTTACTCTGCATCTCCCGTGACTTTGTTGTATCTCCCATCAGCTGCAGACAGACTAAAACAGAACAGACCTCATCAACACCCAAATCCAACTGCAAAACCCACCTCAGTAAGGCTCGTGAACACACCTCCCTTTCCCAACCATCCCCTGGTCCCAGAATTTTAGAAACCCCTTCTCTTCTCCTCAACTGTCAGGGAAGGAACTCCACTCCTTCCTGACAGCTCCTGCTCTGTATTTGCACCCCTGAACCCCCTGTGTCAGCCGCTCCTCGGGAGCTGCTCTTCCCAGCTATGCCCAGTCTTCTGCAAGCACCTCCTGTCTTCCATCTTCCCACAGACTCTGACCTCTGCTACAGCCCCACAAAATAAGTGAAGTCCTGACGCTTATAATCTACGAGGGGCTGGCCGCAAGCTGCATTGGTTCTAGAGACAACATGATACTCTGTGGGCGATTGGGAAAGGCCATAAGCCGTTCCATACGCTGAAAGACACTATGTCTTATGTCCCTGCTACTTTCTTGAACAATGCTAGAACTCCATATGCAGATGCATACAAGATGCTCACCTCAACCCCTGCTAAATACTCTCACCATTGCTCCTATCCAGAGACGATGTCAACAGCTTCTGCAACATACAGCAAAGCTGGTGAAAAACAAGGTTCCATCTTCAATAAAGTCAGGAATTCTAAAACAATACAATGCACCTGGAATAAAATAAAAACCAAAACCATATTATTAAACCATCTTTCCACCTCTGAACACCAAATACAAACCTACTGACCTGGAAAAAAAACCCCAACACATACAAGTGTACTTTCTTCTACACATGTAGCTGAACCTTGACTTGTCCTGAAGCCCTTAGCTTAAACAGACACCTCTGCTTCTCTAAATATCAAAAGATGACTACCCAAATAGCTTAGCGCAAAAGCTACCTCAAAAGTGGCAATCAGCTGAAGGAACAGCAGACCACCACCTCCAGAGAAGCCCAGCAGCAGAATGAGCTGCCTGAGGAGAGGCTGTACCTCATATACCCCAGGCCCCGCCCACCACCCTTCCCACAATCACCTGGCAAGGGGGAGGAGCGAACCACCAGAAGGGATAAAGGCAGCCAGAGGAGCAGCAGGGAGTTTTCTCACCTGCCTGAAGTTTACAGCATACAAAGCACCAAACAGAGGAAGCCCCCCTTACAGCAAACGACCATACCTGCTCTTTTACTACAACTGCATCTATTGCATCAGCAATGTGACCAGGTAGGGACTTAAACTTAATTTTTCTGGGGCGCAGATAGAAAAAGATAGATGTCATACTAAGCTATGCAGGAAAGTAGATCATTCAATGCAATAAAAATATCATTATTAAGAATTATGTGCTTTGGTTTCCTCTGAAAAACCCAGAATGCTATGGGGTTAGACTTAATTTCTAGCAACACCATGCATGCTACCTAACTTTCAACATACCTGTATTCTGGATAGGACTGAACGACAAAGCAGAATTAGATCCTGTAAGAACCCCTTCTCAAAAATATCTCTAGATGCAAAGCAAATTATTTGATGTAAATCACCAAGAATTCAGAGACCCCCCAGGGGCACCTAGAGACGCCCTGGAGCAAACCAAGAACCCCCAGAAGCACCCCAAGACCCTCAGGAGCATCCTGTGGGCACCCAGGACACCCAGGAGCACCCCAAAAACACCAGAAGCACCCCATGAGCACCCAGAGATCCCCAGGGGATCCACGAGGGCACTCAAGAGACACAAGGACTCCCCAAAGACCCCCCAGGAGCACCCCATGGGCATCCAGAGACCCCCAGGAGCAACCAAAGACTCTAGAAGCATCCCACAGGCACTCAGAGACCACCAGGAGCCAGCCCAAGGGCACTCAGGAGACACAAGGACTCCCCAAAGACACCCCAGAGGAACTCTAAGGATACCCAGAGACACCTAGAACACCCCAAGACCCCCAGGAGCACCACAAGATCTCCAGGAGCATCCTGTGGGCACTCAGAGACCCCAGGTACCCCTAAAATGCCCAGGAGCACCCCAAGACCCCCTGGAGCATCCTGTGGGCACCCAGAGACCTCCAGGAGCACCCTAGGAACCCTAGAAGCATCCTGTGGGCACCCAGAGACGCCCAGGAGCACCCCAAGCCGCCTAGGAGCACGCCAGGGGCACCCAGAAATCCCCAGAAACACCCAGATGGCACGCAGGAGCACCCCAGGGGCAACCCAAGACTACCCAGAGCCACGTAGAACAACCCAAGACCCCCAGGAACACCCCATGAGCACCCAGAGACCCCCAGGAGCACAACAGGAATGCCCAGAAGCACCCCAAGACCCCCGGAAACACCCCCTGGGCACCTAGAGAACCCCAGGAGTACCCCAAGACCCCCCGGAAACACCCCAAGAGCACCTACACACTCCCAGGAGCACGAAGAACTCCCAGAAGCTCCCCAAGACCCCCGGAAACACCCCATGGGCACCTGGAGAACCCCAGGAGTACCCCAAGGCCCCCCGGAACACCCCAGGAGCACCTAGACACTCCCAGGAGCACGAAGAACTCCCAGAAGCACCCCAAGACCCTCAGGAGCATCCTGTGGGCATCCAGAACCCCCAGGAGTCCCCCAAGAGCACCCTAAGAGCAACGCAAGAACACGAGGAACATCTTGTGGGCACTCAGAGACACCCAGGAGCACCCCAAGTCTCCCAAAGAATCGTATGGGCACACAGAGACCTCCAGGAACACCTTAGGAGCATTCTAAGGGTACCCAGAAACACCTAGAACGCCCCAAGACCCCAAGGAACAACCCATGGGCACCCAGAGACCCCCAGAAGCACAATAAGAACCCCAAGAAGCACACCAAGACCACCAGGAGTGCCCCCGGCGCGCAACCAGAGCGCCCCACGAGCACCCCAAGG
This sequence comes from Calonectris borealis, assembly GCF_964195595.1. Classification (NCBI taxonomy): domain Eukaryota; kingdom Metazoa; phylum Chordata; class Aves; order Procellariiformes; family Procellariidae; genus Calonectris; species Calonectris borealis. The sequence goes on along the minus strand of NW_027441519.1, from coordinate 201,902 downwards.
ACAGCCAGGAGCCCCTTAGGAGACCCGAAGACACCCCAAAGATCCCCCAGCAGCACCCCAAGACCTCCCAGGAGCATCCCAGGGGCACCCCAAGGCTACCTAGACATGCCTAGAACAACCAAAGACCCCCAGGAACACCCCATGGGCACCCAGAAACCACCAGGAGCACAACAAGAACATCCAGCAGCATCCCAAGACCCCCAGAAGCATCCTGTGGGCACCCAGAGACCCCCAGGAGCATCCCAAGAGCCCCAGGAGCACCCCATAGTTGCCTAAAGACTCCCAGGACCACACCAAGACCCACAGAGCATCCTATGGGCACCCAGAGACCCCCACGATCACCCCAGGAGCAGTCCAAGGGTAGCCGGAGACACCTAGAAGACCCCAAGAAACAACTAATGGGAACCCAAAGACCCCCAGGAGTACAAGAAGAACACCGAGAAGCACACCAAGACCACCAGGAGTGCCACAGGAGCAGAATCAGAGCCCGAGGAGTGGAACCAGAGCCCAAGAAGCAAAACCAGAGCCCCAGGAGCGGAATTAGCGTCCCAGGAGTGGAACCAGAGCTCGAGGATTAAAACCAGAGCCCGAGAAGCAGAACCCGAGCCCAAGGGATGGAACCAGAGCCCGAGCAGTGCAATCAGAGACCCAGGAGCGGGACCAGAGCCCAAGCACCAGAACCAGGACCCGAGGATCAAAACCAGAGCCCCAGGAGCGGAACCAGAGCCCCAGGAGTAGAACTAGAACCCAGGCAAAAAACCAGAGCCCGAGCAGCGGAACCAGAGCGCCAGAAGTGGAACCAGAGGCCTAAGAGCGGAAACATAGCCTCAGGAGCAGAACCATAGCCTGAAGAGCACAACCAGAGCCCAGGCAGTGCAACCAGAGCCCGAGCAGCGGAAATAGAGCCCCAGGAGCGCAACCAGAGCCTGACCAGCGCAACCAGAGGCCAAGCAGCGGAATCAGAGCCCGAGCACTGCAACCAGAGCCCGAGATGCGGAGCCAGAGCCCCAGCAGCGGAGCCAAAGCCCCAGCAGTGGAATAGACACCCAGGAGCAGAACAAGAGCCCGAGCAGAGCAACCAGAGCCCGAGCAGGGCAACCAGACCTCGAGAAGTGCAACAGAGGCCCAGCAGTTGAACCACAGTCCAAGGAACAAATCCAGAGCACGCGGAACAAAACCAGGGACAGATGAAAAAAAACAGGGCCTGAGCAACAAAACCAGAGCCCATGGAACAAAACCAGGGCCCGAGGAACAAAACCAGGGCCCGCGGAACAAAACCAGAGCCCGCGGGAGAAAACCAGAGCCCGCGGGAGAAAACCAGAGCCCGCGGGAGAAAACCAGAGCCCGCGGGAGAAAACCAGAGCCCGCGGGAGAAAACCAGATCCGAGGAAGAAAACCAGATCCCAGGAAAAAAAACAGGGCCCGCAGAACAAAACCAGAGTCCGCGGGAGAAAAGCAGAGTCCGCGGGAGAAAAGCAGGGCCCGAGGAACAAAACCAAAGACCGAGGAAGAAAACCAGAACCCCAGGGACAAAACCAGAGCCCGCGGGAGAAAACCAGAGCCCGCAGGAGAAAACCAGAGCCCGCAGGAGAAAACCAGGGCCCCAGGAACAAAACCAGGGCCCCAGGAACAAAACCAGGCTTCCGTAGAACAGAACCAGGCTTCCGTGGAACAGAACCAGGGCCCACGGAAGAAAAGCAGGGCCCGTGGGAGAAAAGCAGGGCCCCAGGAACAGAACCAGGCTTCCGTGGAACAGAACCAGGCTTCCGTGGAACAGAACCAGGTTTCCGCGGGAGACAACCAGAGCCCGCGGGAGAAAAAACAGAGCCCGCGGGAGAAAAAACAGAGCCCGAGGAACAAAACCAGGGCCCCAGGAACAAAACCAGGGCCCGCGGGAGAAAAACAGGGCCCGCGGGAGAAAAACCAGAGCCCGCAGGAAAAAAACAGAGCCCGCGGGAACAAAAAGATTTGACGTGCTTGACCTTGACGGCACATTTGTGCAAGACAGGGTCAAGGAATGGGGCATCCTCGGGGTCGCTGAGCCATGGCTGTGCTGGGGACACGCCAAAAACATGCCTCAGCACCAGAAAAACACACTTCAACACACAAAAACATACCTCAATGCGCTTAAAACACACATTTCTGCATCTCAATGCACTTGAAGTATGTCTTTACAGGCCAAAACATGCCTTGATATGCTTAAAATGTGTCTACACATTAAAAACATGCCTTGACACACTTACAACATGCCTTCACTTGTTAAAACATGAATCAATGCACTTAAAACATGCCTGTACATACTTAAGACATGTTTACATGCTAAAACATGCCTCGGTGCACTGTAAAAATGCTTTTACATGCTGAAACACGCCTCAATGTGCCGAAAACACGTTTCCAAACTAAAAACATAGCCTGACATGCTTAAAATAGGCCTTTACATGTTAAATACATGCCTTGATGCACTTAAAACATGCCTTTACATGCTAAAGCATGCCTCCACATGCTAAAAACATGCATTTACATGCTAAAAGCATGCTTTGATGTGTTTAAAACATCTTTACATGCTAAAACATGCTTCAGTGAGCTTAAAACACACCTTTTCAAGCTAAAAACATGCCTCTGCACAAAAACATGCCTTGACATGCAAAAATGTGCTTTGACATAATTAAAACACGACTCTGACACACTAAAAACACGCCTTGACATGGTAAACGTATGCCCCAACATGATAAAACCAGCCTCAAAACACCCTAACATCCAGAAAACATGCCTCAACACCAAAATCACAGCCCAACATGCTATAATCACACCTTGACACACTAATAACACACCAGTAGGCACCATGTTGTGACATGGGGATATTGCAGGGTGACCTGGGGGCCCTGGACCAGGATTTGGGGCATTTTAGGGTAATTCGGGGGGGGGCTTAGGGGTCCCAAGGCAAATTAGAGCCATTTTGGGACAATTCAGGAGGGGATTTGGGGTCCCCAGAGCAGAATTTGGAGATACGTGGGGCAAATCTGGTGGGATTTGGAGTCCCTGGGCTGCAATTAGGGACAATTCTGGAGGGATATGGGGTCCCAAGGCAGAATTTGGGGCATTTAGGGGCAATTCTAGGGGGATTTGGGGTCCCCAGCACAGTATTTGGGGCATTTTGGGAATATTCTGGGATGATTTGGGGACCCTAGCACAGAATTTGGGGCATTCTGGGGCAATTCTGGCAGGATTTGGGGTCCCTGGAACAGATATTGGGGCATTTAGGGCCTCGGGGACGCACTTAGGAGCATTTTAGGGCCATTCGGGGGGGATTTGGGGGCCCCAGACTTGAATTTGGGGCTTTTGAGGGGCAATTTTGGAGGAATTTGAGGTATTTGGGGGCAATTCTGGGGGGAATTGATATCCCCAGGGCAAATTAGGGGCATTTGGGGGCAATTCTGGGGGGCTTTGGAGTCCCTAGGACACATTTTGGGGTTCTTCTGGTGGGATTTGGCTTCCCTGGGCTGCAATTAGGAGCAATTCTGGGGAGATTTAGGGCCCCTGGAACAGAATCTGGGGCATTTTGGAGGAATTTGAGGTGATTCTGGAGAATCTGGGGCATTGTGGGGCCGTTCCAAGGGAATTTGGGGTCCCCAGGGCAAGTTATGCGCATCTGGGGGCAATTCTGGGGGGATTTAGGGCACCTGGAGTCAATTTTGGAGTATTTCGGGGCAATTCTGGGGGGATTTGGAGTCCTGGGATCCCGTTGGGGTGATTCCAGGGGGATTTAGAGTCCCTGAAGTTCATTTGGGGGGATTTTGGAGCAATTCTGGGGGGATTTAAGGCATTTGGGGGCAATTCTGGCGGAATTTGGGGTCCCTGGATCAGAATTTTGAGCATTTTGGAGCGATTCTAGGGGGACTTTATGTCCCCATCACAAATTAGGGGCATTTTTTGGCAATTCTGGGGGATTTAGGGCCCCTGGAGTCCATTTTGGGGTATTTTGGGGCAATTCTGAGTGGATTTGGGGTCCCTGGAGTGCATGTTGGGGGTATTTATGGGGGGATTTAGAGCCCCCGAGGTCCATTTGGGGGGAATTTGGGGCAATTCCAAGGGGATTTGTGGCTTCTGGGGTGCATTTAGGAGCATTTTAGGGACATTCTCAGGGGATTTGGTGTCCCCAGACCAGAATTTTGGGCTTTATGGGGCAATTCTGGGGGGATTTGAGGCATTTTGGGGCAATCCTGGGAGGATTTGGGGTCCATGCATCAGAATTTTGGGCATTTTGGGGCAATTCTGGGGGGAATTGGTGTTCCCAGAGCAAATTAGGGACATTTGTGGGCAATCCTGGGGGGATTTGGGTACCCCAGCACAGAATTTGGGGCATTTTGGGGCAATTCTGGGGGGATTTGGGATCTGCAGAGCAGATCTAGGGCCATTTTGTGGTAATTCTGAATGGATTTGGAGTCCCCAGCCCAGAATTTGGAGCATTTGGGGGCTATTCCAAGGGATTTAGGACCTGGGAGGGGACCCAAGCATCCAGCTCCCCACTCACACCAACCCAACACCTCCCTGGATGCCTGGGTCCCACCTTGGCCACCCGTCCTTGCTCCAGCACCAGCTCCTGGGTCTTGATGTTCTTGTGTTCCTGCTCCTTCTCCTGTCATTTCTTGTGCCAGTAACAGATGTCCAGCATGGGGCCCCTCTCTGGGGGAGAAGGGGGTCACAGGGAGACCCAGGCATCTGGGAGAAACCCCTGCCCCCACCCTGTCACCCCTCTGGTTCTGGGATCCCCCTCACCAAGGAGTCCGGGCATCCGGGCACACACCCCCAGAAAGGGACCCAGGCGTCCGGGACCCCTATTTCTCCCCCCTCAATCTCAACCAGAGCCCCCCCAACCCCCTGAAAGGGGACCCAGGCTCCCAGGCCCCCCGGTCCCCCAAGAAGGGATCCCAACACCCACCCCTCCCCGCCAAAAGGGGACCCAGGCATCCCCATAGAAGCCACTCAGGTATCCCAGACCCCCTATTTCTCCTTCTCAAGATCAACCCAGGCCCCTCAAAACCCCTCCCCAAGAGGGACCCAGGCATCTGGGACCCCCCAAAAAGGGACCCAGGTGTCCAGGGACCCCCCCAAAAAAGGGACCCCAGCACCTAGGCTCACCCCGGCCCCGCAGGCAGTACCACTCCCGAATGGCCTTGGCCGTCTTCTCAGTGATGTTGACGCAGTCGCCTTGGAACCACTCGTTGCAGTTGTTGCACCCGCTGCGGGGGAGGGGAGCACCTCAGCCAAGGGACCCAGACGCCCGGGACCCCCCCACCCTCCCACATAAGGGACCCAGGCATCCAGTAGAGGCCCCAGGAGTCCGGGGAAGGGACCCAGGCATCCGGGGAAGCCCCATAAGGAGGAACCCAGGAATCAGGGGGACCCAGGCATCTGGGGAGGGGACCCAGGCACCCGAGGCTCACGTGCGCTTCCCGCAGGTGTATGCACTCTTCTGTGATGTCCAGACCAGGTCCTCTAGTCTGGTGTACTGTGTAATGGCCCGTATAACGTGGGACTGAAACCAAGAACTTCTGACAGACTAGCACAGACTTTTGAAAAATGTATCTAACCTTGATCCAGCCAGGATACACAGATTTCATTTCACTTCCATGGTTCACTTTATCAACAAGGGCCAAATTTAAATAAAATGCAGAAGTCACAAGAATTCAGTCCTCAGGCAGTGAAAAGAAATCTGAGAAACTGTTCAGGAAACTATTCTCTTGAAACAAATGCATTTTTCATGAAGCAAAATGAGAAAATAGTATTTGCTGTTGGGAACTTTGAACTGTCTTTGCCCTTATCCTCAGAATATTCAAAGCAGCAGATGCATTCACCCAACAGCATCATCAATTTCGGGCACTGGAATAAAAATGCTGTAGAACATTTCTAAAGGGACTCAATGTTTTTTCTCTCTTGGAAGAGCTCAGCCCTGCAGCATAAGCAAACATTTTCATTTCAGGTCACTGTATCTGACTTACTCTTCTTCATATCTTAGGCATTGTAGGAAGCAATAATCATCACGAACAGTGCCTACCCACACTCAAATTATTAATTGCAATCATAGATGAATTTTCCTATATTGCTTCAAATAAAGTGTGAATACATTTCACATTAATCTATGCCTGAAAAATAGCTCATGAATAACTCATTCAATGATAATTCCTCCAATCAATCAGAGAGTGATTTAAATACATTTTATTAGTGTTGGACTAACTGTTCATTATTGCTTCACTGAATTGCATGTGAGAAAATGTCAAAATTGTTCCAAACTCTTCTATTACTAGCAACTAAAATTATTCTTGCACCAGAATTTCCTACTCAAGGAAAAAAAAATCAGACTGGCTGCATAAAAATTCCCTACCGCTATCCAAATACACACACACATATATATATAAAAAAAAATAAATAAATACCTATCTCTGAGGAAGAATAGGAGGTCTGTCCCACTTAGAGATGCAAACTCAGTGAGAGAAAGAAGCATCCCAAATCTAATCTCATCCAAACAAACCCCAAGCTTTTGTACGCACATCTTCTGGCTGTGGTTTTGAAAGTTTACCCCTTGGAGCATACCTGGCAGCAGGTGAAAGTGGTAAGTGCTCCAAATCCATTTCATGTAATCGCAACTGTGACCTCCCTGCCGCTGTCCTCTAGGAAAGAGTCTGAGACATGCCACGTGAGGAAAGTTGAAACCAATTGATTATTCATTTGTGTTATAATCATCCCCTCCTGGATTAAATAAGAGGCTTCCATTGCATAGCAGATTTCCACTTCACTAAATCCTGGGGTTTACTTTGCTTTTTCAGATTCATTTTTATCCTTCTTCCCCGCTCTTGCGCAAGCCTCACTGTCTTCCTTTTCAACTGCAATTATCACTTTTCAATACTAATACTTTCCCAAGCAGCCTAGATTTTCACCCCTTTGTACTGAACCAGATTCCTCAACATTTGATCCAGTAAGTGGCTTATTTTACCCTCTAATCTCTCATTTGCCACCTCTGCCCACAACCTGGATCTTTCCCTACCTAAACAAGCCATTTTCCACACTCTCATTACCTCTTCCTTTGTACTTCTCACCTTCCTTCCCTAGTGCATAGGATTACCAATTCCGTTTCTCTCCAATAAACCTTGTTCTTTTCTTGGTTTACCTCTAATCTTATTTTCTCAAAATATATTTCAAGTCTTTTTTTTCCTATTTAATTCATGTTTAATGCTCAGGTTTTAGATGAGTTCTTTGAGCTGTTGCTTTATATAGTGTAACAAAGAAAATCAGTGATAATGAAAAAGCGTACCGAAATACACAAAACAGAAGTATAAAAGATTTGTTCCAATCTTTGCATGCACACACATAGTGTAGTTAAGCTATACTATCTCCCTACTGAGCTCTGATGAACCTCCATCTGTAGCGGTACACAAAATAGAAAAAGGCTTCCTTCCTTCTGGCCTTACAGAGAGAGGGAGGGAAGTTCTTAATGCCTCACGTTGAGTTAAAATTACCAGCTATTCGTAAGGTTAGAACCATTTTTATTTCGCAAATAAAGCGAAATTAGACCGCTTTGGATTAGACAGCCAGCATCACCAGACACAGACAGCCTGAATCCTACCACAGCCAAGTTTATTAAACTCCAAAGACAACTTGATGTGTTCCTTTAGACTTCACTGATTTTTCCCCCGTGCACAGCCCCCCCCCAGTACCACCTCTCGGCCCCTCCGGGGCTCTGCAGCCCCCCCCCAGGCCAAACTCCCCAGATGCTCACAGCCCCTCCCCAGCCTGGAGCCCCCCCAGTCCCCTTCCCTGGGGCCTGCAAATCCCCCCCCGCCTGCCCCACTCCTCGGCCCCCCATGCCCATGGCCCCTCAGACTCACTACCACCACCACCACGATGATTGATGATGAGGATGAGGATGAGGATGCCGATGCCGCTGCTGCTGCCTGGCTGCAGACCCTGCCGCGAGCCCCGTTGAAATAGCCTCCGCAGCCAATCAGCACACGGCTCCACCAGGCTGCCCACGCGGGGCACACGGGGAGTTGTAGTCCCCGCCCCAGAAGCACACATGCACGGTGTTTCATGCAGCGCGGGTGGCTGTGCAGGGACCTCTGTGCCATGGTGGTGATTGTGCAGGACCCTCGTGCGACAGTGGTGGTTGTGCAGGACCCTCGTGCAATGATGGTGGTTGTGCAGGACCCTCATGCAATGGCGGTGGTTATTTTTCTCAGCAGTAGCCTTGGGTTCAGGAGCAAAACAGCTGGTGTCTGATACCGCCACAGTGTACCGCCTCAAGGCCACCTCCAGTTCCTACGTGGCTCCCACAATGTGCGTGGACCCCCCCTGCAACAGGTGCAGATGTGCAAGGACCCCCGTGCAATGGGGACTGGGATTGTTATAAAGAAGTCTGATTCACTGTGTTCTTCTCTCTGCAGAGCCTCGTTCCGCAGGAGCAGCTCTGCGCCAGCAGCTGAAGGAGCTGGAGCCTCAGGCTGCAGGAGCTGACCCAGCCTGAACGTTCTGATAAATCTAACGCTGCAAACACAGAACTCACTGAATCCAGCAGATGGGAGCAGGACAAAGAAGAGAAGGACCAAGGAAACAATTCCTGGAATCACAGAAGGGTTTGGGTGGGAAGGGACCTCTAAAGCTCATCTAGTCCAACCCCTAGCCGTAGGTAGGGACACACTCACCTGGACCAGGTTGCTCAGAGCCCCATCCAGCCTGACCTTGAACGTGTCCAGGGATGGGGCATCCACCACCTCTCTGGGCAACCTGCGCCAGTATCTCACCGCCCTCACCGTAAAACATTTCTTCCTAATACCTAGTCTGAATGACGCTGGCAGGCAGGCACAAGCTGACCCTCGATGGCAGAGAGAAAGATAAAGGAGCACTGTGTAGCAAAGAAAGACGGGAGGCTCTGACGGAACAAGAAAGATGGAAAGGGAGATAAAGTGCTACAAGGTGCTGTGGAAAACAAGGTCTCAGGAGGCATCGTGACTGTGAGAAGCGGGGTGTTGAGGGGGGCTGACGGATAGGCTTGGGGATGACAAGAAGGAACTCGGGTGATCATCTGAGCAGAATACAGATGGTCTAGGGTGGCCGGGGACTGAACACAGGAATCCTAGATAGTGTAGAGGAACCAATGAGTGCTCTACGGCTCAAAGTGCTACAAGATGGATGTGGAGCACAAAGGAGGTCTCAAGAGGCATCATAACCAGGAGAAAAAATGTCACGAGGCAGCCAGAGAGACAGAAAAAGGATTGGGGACATGCTGATTAAATCCAGAGGGAATTTGAACCAAGTAAACGTCATCAGAGGGCCAGAGAACAAAAGAGGCACAGCTAGAGGGAAGAGTGGACCAAATGACTGGGCTGGGTCACAGATATGGACTCAAGAAGTCTTCTGAGGGAACAAGAGGGGTGCAAGGTCCACTACAAAGCTAAAAGTATACTAAGGGCAACCTCAAAGGCATCAATAAGCATCATGACACCATTAGAAGGGTCCTGATTGGGCCAGAGAGACCAAAGGCGGCTCAGGAACACAAGGAGGAAGTCTGGAGGGGATTTGAACAGAGTACAGATGTCCTCAGGAGGCCGGGGACCAAATGGAGGCACCCTGGATGGCAGACAGGATGATAAGAACGCTCCAAGGCACAAACAAACTCGAGGACAAGGTTTGGAGGTAATAAGAGGGGATCAAAGGTGGCTACAGAGCTAAAACAGGGCTGTGGGACACAAAGAAGGCTTCAGGAGCCACAGTGACCGGGAGCGGAGGGGTCATGAAAGGCTCGGAGGGATAAGAGAGATTGAAAGGGAGGTAAAGCCCTACCAAAATGCTGTGAAGCGCAAGGAAGGTCTCAAGAGGCACCCTAGATGGCATAGAGAAGAAAGAGAATGCTCATTTTTGGGAACAGAGATCTTGGGCGTAATTGCGACAAAAATAGTCCAAAGGGGCCTTACGGAGCTAAAAGTGGAACATCTTGGACCTCGGCAGGCATCATGATGGTAGCAGAGGGTTCTGAGAGGGACAGACAAAAGAAAGCTCGAGGACATGATGAAGAAGTCCAGAGGGGACCTGAACAGACTACAGCTGTCCTCAGGGATCAGGGACTGAACAGAGGTATCCTAGCTAACATAGAGGACAACCTGAGTGTTCTGGAGATGACAGATGGCATCAGGAAAGGTTCTCAGGGAGCAAGAAGGTTGCAAAGTGCGCTACAGAGCCAAAACACAGCTGTGGGGCACAAGGACAGTCTCAGGAGGCATGATGACGGGAAAAGGGTGCTGAGAGTGAAAGAGGGACAGAAGGTGGCTCTGGGACACAATGCAAAACTCAAGAAGGTGTTCCAGCAACGTACAGATGTCCTCAGGGGATGAGCGACTGAATGGAGACATCCTAGATAGCAGTGAATAAGGTGAGAGCGCTCTGGGGAACAGAGAAAGCCTGAGGAAGGGTTTTGTCTGAATAAGAGAGACACCAAGAGGGCTGCACAGCTCAAAGGGTGCCATGGGGCATGAGGACGGTCTTGGGAGGTGTCATGACAGGAACGAGAGGGCTCTGGGGGGCGAGGGGAACATGGACATAGAGACAAACAAAGGATTGCTGACACAGTGAGGTAGTCGGGAGGGGATCTGAACAGAGTACAGATGTCCTCAGGGGACTGGGGACCAAACGGAGGCATCCGACATGGCGGAGGGAAGGTAAGAGTGCTCTGGGACAAAATGAAAGCCTGAGGAAGAGTTGTCTCTGAATAAGAAAGATACAAAGCCTGCTGCAGAACTAAAGGTTGGTGCATGGAACACAAGGACGCTCACAGGAAGCATCGTGACAGCAATAGAGGGGTGCTGAGGTGGCCAGAGAGACAGAAGGCGGCTCGAGGGCACAAAGGTCTGAACAGAGTACAGATGTCGTGAGGGAGACGCTGACCCATTGGAGGCAAGCGAGATGGAGGAGAGGACAAAAAGACTGCTCTGAGGAAGAGGGACGCCCCGAGGAGATGTTCTGACAAACCGAGAGGGGTACAAATTACGCTCCAGCGATAAAAGCGTGCCGAGGAGACCCTCTAAAGCCTTGGGATGAACTGAGAGAAGAGGAAAAAAATAAAAGGCATAAAAAGAAAATTTACAAAGTGACAGGCTACAGGACAGATAAGAACAAATTAAAAAATTAACACAGTTAACTTGATAAAAGTAGACATTAAATAAAAATTTTAAAAACAACAGAGCATACGACAGACAGGAAAGAATTAAAAAGTAGCAATAGACAACTTGATAAAAGTAGACATAGAAAGAAAATTTCAAAAGCGATGGGGTACAGAACAGACAGGAAAAAAATTAAAAATAGGGACAGAAAACTAGATAAAAGTACACATAGAAACAAAAATTCAAAATTGAAGGCATTAAGAGAGGAAAAAATTAGAAGATAGGAAAAACAAACTAAATAAATGGACACATGGAAAGCAAATTTCAAAAGCAACATGACAGTGAGAACAGACAAGGAAGAACTAAAAACAGGGACAGGAACCAGATAAAAGCAGACAGAGAAATAGTATCATAAAAGGAACAGGATTAAGAAATTAAAGGAAGAAGTTAAAAAATAGGAAAAGCAAGCAGAATTTTAAAAAGAAAAAAAAATTGAAAAGCGACAATATACAGGACAGACAAAATGAATTAAAAATATAGACAGTGACCTGAACTGGATAAAAGTAAAAATAGAAAGAATGTAAAAGCAACAAGATACAGAACAAACAAACAATAAATAAAAAGTAGGGATAGACATCTTGATAAAAGTAGACATGGGAAGAATATTTACAAAGCGACAACAGGACAGAGGAAAAAGTACAAACAAGGACTAGATAAAGAGAAACGTAGCAAGAAAAATTAAAAAGCAATACAATACAGGACAGACAAGAAAGAATTAAAAAATAAAATGAACCACATAAAAGGAGACATAGAAAGAAAGCTTAAAAATCGACATCACTAAGGAAAGAGAAGAAAAAATTAAAAAATAAGGATAGAGTAAAAAAGACAGAAAAATAGAAAGTAAATTTCTAAAACAGCAGAGTACATGATAGAGGAAAAAAATAAAAAATAGAGATAGTGAGTTTGATAAGAGTAGACATAGAAAGAAATTTAATAAAATAATCAGGGTACAGAACAGAGAAGAAAAAAATGAAGAAATAAAGACAGTGAACTGCGTAAAAGTTTACACAGAAAGAAAGCTGAAATACTGGCATCATTAAAGGAAAGAGAAGAAAAATGAGAAAATAAGAATAGGGTGACACATAGAAAATTTAAAAAGCAGGACAAAGGGATAGAGAGAAAAAAAAATAGGGACAGGAAGAAAAGCAGAATAACCAAGAGAAGAAAAAAAAACAGAAAGGGAACTGCACAGAGATGGGCAGCAGGACAGAGAGATGGAGAAACTAAAAACAGGAACGAGAACAGGGACAGAGGGATAGAGAGGCAAAGAGAGGGACGGGGACCAGGACAGTGGGATATAAATGGAGAGGGACGGGGAGCAGAACACAAGATTGCAGAGAAAGAGGTCCAGGGAAGTGGAAGGAATGACAGAGAGAAAAAGAAGGGGGCAGGGAGCAGATCAGAGAGCTGGAGGAAGAAAAGATGCTGCTGGGGAGCCGGACAGGATGACAGAGCCAAAAGAAATGAATAGGAAGCAGGGCAGCAGGATGCAGACAGCAAAAATAATTGTAGGCAACAGGACAGAGGGATTGACAGAGAACTAAGGGACAGGGAGCAGGACAGAGGAATGGAAGGAAAAAATATTGATGAGCAACAGGACAAAAGGATGCAGAGAAAAAGAAAGAGGGAAAAGGAAGGAGGGAGAGAGAGAGAGAAAGATGGGGATAGAGCATGGGACATGGAGAGACAAAAAGCAGGACAAGGAACAGCACAGAGGGACTCAGGGCAGGGTGGGGGGAACCAGATGCAGATAAAGACAAAGAGATGGAAAAGGAAAGAAAACAATGATGGGCTGCTGGACAGAGATGGAGGAAGAAAAACTAGGGCCAGAGGAGGGAAGAGAGAAAGGAAAAAAAGGACAGCTAGCTGGACAGGGGGATATAACTAGAAACAAGGAGACAGGCAGCGGGACAGAGGGATAAAGGCAGAATAACCAGGGAGAGGAAGCAGGACAGATGGACAGTGAGACCAAAAAAACGGGCAGGGAGCAGGACTGAAAGATGGAGAAAGAACCATTAGGGGCACAGGGGTAGAGAGAGGAAAATACAGGCTGGAGGAAGGACAGAGGGACAGAGAGAGAGTGACAGAACCCGGACAGAGAGTGGGAGAAAGAAAAACCCGTGACAAGCACCAGGCCAGAGGCGGGGGCAGGGGGAAAGGAGTACAGGAGGAAGGAGAGAGGGATACAGGAAACAAGCGAGGGACAGGGAGCAAGAAAATGGGATACAGAGAAAAAGAGAGGGATGGGGAGAAGGACACTGGAATAGAGAGGAAGCAAGAGCAACAGGGAGAATGACAGGGAGATGGAGCCAGAGGAAAAACAGGGACCAAAAGGAGGACAGAGAAATGGCAAAGGAAAATTAGGGATGGGGAGCAGGACAGAGGGGTGGAGAGACAACGAGGGACGCAAGGATAACAACAGAGAAAGAGGGAGGGAGAGAGGGAAGGAAGGATGAGGAGCAGCACAGCAGGATGGAGAAAGAAAGAGAGGGATGGGGAGCAGGGCAGAGAAATGGAGAAAGAAAATACAGTGATGGGGAGCAGGACAGGGGGCTAGAAAGAGAAAAATAAGACAAGAGAGAAGACCGAGGAGCAGAGAGAGAAAGAAAGGTCGAAAGAAAAGGTCAGAGAGGCAGCGAAATCAAGAAAAACAGGGACAAGGAGCCCTGCCGAGAGATGAAGCAAGAAAATGTAGGGTCGGTGAGCAGGACAGAGGGATAGAGAGACGGGGCGGGGGGAGGAGAGGAAGAACAAAGGAGCGACACAGATGGTGACAGGGCACAGGACATACAAACAAAGAGAGAAAAAGGACAGGGAACAGGACAAAGGGATTGAGAAATAAAGAGAGGGTCAGATCTGTACAAAGAGAGCAAGAAGGGGGAAAAAAAACAGCAATGGGCTAGAGGACAGAGACAGAGGAAGAGAAAAAAGGGCCAGGGAGCAGGACAGAGCAGGAGAGAAAGGAAAAAGGGAGAGCTGGCTGAACGGGGAGGTATAGCAAGAAGCAACTGGACAGGCAGCAGGACAGAGAAATAAAGGCAGAAAAAACGGGGACACGAAGCAGGACAGAGGAAGAGTGAGAGGAAACAAGGGGCAGGGAGCAGGACAGAGGTGGAGAAAGAAGCATTGGAGCAGAAGGATAGAAAGAGAAAAAAGAAAGACAGCAAGAAGGATGGGGGATAGAGGGGAGAAAGAAGGACAAGGAGCAGGACACTGATTGTCAGAGAAAGACAGGGACAGGGAGCAAGACAAGGTGATACAGAGAGAGAAAAAAGGGACAGGGAGGCAGGACAAAGTGAAAGGCAGCCAAAAATAAGAGACAGGGAGCAGGACAGAGATGGAGGGGAAAAAGCCTACAATGGGCAGCAGGAGACAGGAAAGGAGAAGAAAAAAACTGCACTGGGCTGCAGGACAGAAATGGAGTGAGAAAAAACAGTGACAGGGAGCAGGATAGAGTGACAGAGAACAAAAAAAACAAAGAGGGAACAGGGCAGAGAAACGGGGGGAAAGGCAAGGAGAAGGACAAAGAAACGGGGGGGGGACAGGAAGCAGGACAGGGAGATGGAACAAGAAAGGAAAAAAGGATGGGGAGGCAGAACAAAGGGAAAGAGAAACAAGGACAGGGAGCAGGGCAAAGAGATGGAAGATGAAAAAATAGTGATGGGCTGCAGGATAGAGACGGAGGAATTAAAAAATACACACGGGGCATGACAGAATGACAGAGAGAGAAAAAAGGGACAGAGAGTAGAACAGCATTGGAGGAAAAAACCAACTATGATGGGCAGTGGGAGAGAGCTACAGAGAAAGAAAAAATACTGAGGAAGAGAGCAAGGAAAGAATGGAGAGCTAGCTGGACAGGAGGATACAGTAAGAAAGGATGGGAGAGGGCATGGGACAGAGAGAGAAAGACAGAAAAGATAGTGAGAGGAAGCAGGGCAGAGGGACAGCAAGAAACAAAAGGGACAGGGATCTGCACAGAGATGGAGAAAAAAGCAGCAAAGACAGACGAGAAGAGACAGAAAGAGCAACGGGGAGCAGGGCAGAAAAAGAAAAGTCAGGGCAGCAGCGTGATGAGGATGGAGGAAAAAATCTGGGATGGTCAACAGGACAGAGAGGAATATGAATATGGGTAGGGAGTGGGACAAAGGGATATAGCAAGAAACAACAGGACAGAAAGCAAGACAGAGCAACAGACAAGAATAATAACAAGAGAGAGAAAGACAGAGACCATGAGAAGCACAGGGGGTTAGAGAAAGAAAAAGAGGTATTAGGAGCCCTGCAGAGAGATGGAGAACAAAAAAAAAAAAAAGAGGCAGGGAGCAGCACAAAGGGTCAGAGAGAGTAAGAGACAAACAGGAAGAAGGACTGGGACAGTGAGATACACAATGAAAAAAAACAGTGATAGTAAGCAAGACAAAGGGATAGAGAAAGAGATGGAAAGAGAAAGAGAGAGAGGAAGGCAGGGACACGGCGCGGCATGTACAGGCGCGGAGAGGAAAAGAATGCAAGGGAACAGGCCAAAGAAATTGTTGGGGAAAACAAGACGGATGCAGATCAGGACAAAGAGATGGAAAAGCAACGCAGTGATGCCTACAGGACAGAGACAGAGAATGAAAAAAAAAAAAGGGAGAGGGAGCAGGACACAAAAATAGAGAGAAGAGGAGAGGTACAGGGGAAGAGACAAAAAAGAAAAAAAACCTCACAAGAGCATGTGAAAGAGAGGGGGCCAGGAGAGAGGCAGGGAGGGCCCAGGATGCACAAGAGGGGAGACAGGGCCTCGAGGGCCCGGGACTCACCCCCACCGCAGCTCTCGCTCTTGGTGCTGCCAGGAGACTTTGACAGTTCAGACGCTTCTTTCTCCTTCTCTCCTCCCTTCCTCTTCTGCAACTCTGGTCGCTTGGCTGTCCTCCACCTAAGAGAATATATGGGTGTCTCACAGCTCTTACGAGATAAGGCTTCCTAGACAAGTATCCTTGCTCACTCATGCAATGGCTCGTGGCCGTACCGCGCTGTTGGTGATGCATACAAACCCTGCGGTCCGTGTTGGCAGCCTGGCCTGCTGTGCACTACAAAGAAGGATCCTTCCTCAGCCGGAGAGGCAGGCTCTTTCTTGCCTGCAGCAGGAGACAGCTGCCAGCCAGATGGCCTTCGATTTCTTCTTCTTTACGTTTCTATGGCATCTCCAGCTTCAGCCGCGGCAGCTCCTGTCCACAGCCGGTAACACCGCTTTTCAAGGAGCAGCTGGAAGCCCGCAGGAAAACACACGAAACCGGCAACAAAACTAGACCACGTGCCGTGCCGCGGGGGCCGCGGCGGTAGGAAGGACTACACCTCGTCGCACACGCCTAAGAGCAGCCCGGCAGCCGAGTCCGCAAGAACTGCACCTGCCGGCACGCACTGGCAAACACGGCGCAGCCCCCTCCGCGCGGCTCCCCGCGGCGCCGGCTCCGACCCGGCGCGGCCCCCTCCGCGCGGCTCCCCGCGGCGTCGGCTCCGACACGGCGCGGCCCCCTCCGCGCGGCTCCCCGCGGCGCCGGCTCCGACCCGGCGCGGCCCCCCGCGGCGCCGGCTCCGACCCGGCGCGGCCCCCTCCGCGCGGCTCCCGGCGGCGCCGGCTCCGACCCGCCGCGGCCCCCTCCGCGCGGCTCCCCGCGGCGCCCGCTGCGACCCGGCTCGGCCCCCTCCGCGCGGCTCCCGGCGGAGCCCGCTGCGACCCGGCGCGGCCCCCTCCGCGCGGCTCCCGGCGGAGCCCGCTGCGACCCGGAGCGGCCCCCTCCGCGCGGCTCCCCGCGGCTCCCGGCGGCGCCGGCTCCGACCCGGCGCGGCCCCCTCCGCGCGGCTCCCGGCGGCGCCGGCTCCGACCCGCCGCGGCCCCCTCCGCGCGGCTCCCGGCGGCGCCGGCTCCGACCCGGCGCGGCCCGTCCGCGCGGCTCCCGGCGGCGCCGGCTCCGACCCGCCGCGGCCCCCTCCGCGCGGCTCCCGGCGGCGCCGGCTCCGACCCGGCGCGGCCCCCTCCGCGCGGCTCCCGGCGGCGCCGGCTCCGACCCGCCGCGGCCCCCTCCGCGCGGCTCCCCGCGGCGCCGGCTCCGACCCGGCGCGGCCCGTCCGCGCGGCTCCCGGCGGCGCCGGCTCCGACCCGGCGCGGCCCGTCCGCGCGGCTCCCGGCGGCGCCGGCTCCGACCCGGCGCGGCCCGTCCGCGCGGCTCCCGGCGGCGCCCGCTGCGACCCGGAGCGGCCCCCTCCGCGCGGCTCCCGGCGGCGCCCGCTGCGACCCGGAGCGGCCCCCTCCGCGCGGCTCCCCGCGGCGCCGGCTCCGACCCGCCGCGGCCCCCTCCGCGCGGCTCCCCGCGGCGCCGGCTCCGACCCGGCGCGGCCCCCTCCGCGCGGCTCCCCGCGGCGCCCGCTGCGACCCGGAGCGGCCCCCTCCGCGCGGCTCCCGGCGGAGCCCGCTGCGACCCGGCGCGGCCCCCTCCGCGCGGCTCCCCGCGGTTCCCCGCGGCGCCGGCTCCGACCCGGCGCGGCCCCCTCCGCGCGGCTCCCGGCGGCGCCGGCTCCGACCCGCCGCGGCCCCCTCCGCGCGGCTCCCGGCGGCGCCGGCTCCGACCCGGCGCGGCCCGTCCGCGCGGCTCCCGGCGGCGCCGGCTCCGACCCGCCGCGGCCCCCTCCGCGCGGCTCCCGGCGGCGCCGGCTCCGACCCGCCGCGGCCCCCTCCGCGCGGCTCCCCGCGGCGCCGGCTCCGACCCGCCGCGGCCCCCTCCGCGCGGCTCCCCGCGGCGCCGGCTCCGACCCGCCGCGGCCCCCTCCGCGCGGCTCCCCGCGGCGCCGGCTCCGACCCGGCGCGGCCCGTCCGCGCGGCTCCCGGCGGCGCCGGCTCCGACCCGGCGCGGCCCGTCCGCGCGGCTCCCGGCGGCGCCCGCTGCGACCCGGCGCGGCCCCGTCCGCGCGGCTCCCGGCGGCGCCGGCTCCGACCCGGAGCGGCCCCCTCCGCGCGGCTCCCGGCGGCGCCCGCTGCGACCCGGAGCGGCCCCCTCCGCGCGGCTCCCCGCGGCGCCGGCTCCGACCCGCCGCGGCCCCCTCCGCGCGGCTCCCCGCGGCGCCGGCTCCGACCCGGAGCGGCCCCCTCCGCGCGGCTCCCCGCGGCGCCGGCTCCGACCCGGCGCGGCCCCCTCCGCGCGGCTCCCCGCGGCGCCGGCTCCGACCCGGCGCGGCCCCCTCCGCGCGGCTCCCCGCGGCGCCGGCTCCGACACGGCGCGGCCCCCTCCGCGCGGCTCCCCGCGGCGCCGGCTCCGACACGGCGCGGCCCCCTCCGCGCGGCTCCCCGCGGCGCCGGCTCCGACCCGGCGCGGCCCCTCCGCGCGGCTCCCGGCGGCGCCGGCTCCGACCCGGCGCGGCCCCTCCGCCCGGCTCCCGGCAGCCCGCCGCTCACCTGTGCGGTGCCGACGCTGCAGTATCTGGCTTCGGCTACGAGACGACAGCAGCAGCGAGCACCCGCCGGACAGCGCTTGCCCAGGGGCGGCAGTGGCGCTGCAGTGCTGCACTTTGCATACGTCTGGCGACAGCGGTATTTCCTTACCGAGGAGCAGCAACGAGCGCGTGGGGAAACACCCCGCAGACACCGCAGCAGGGCATTGCTGTTACGGGTAGAGGCTAGCGTGCATCACAGGGACGCTACCGCGCATGCGCGGCTCCCGAACTGCAGTACCGAATTTTGTTCGCTCGGTGGCAGCAGGGAGCGCAGCAAAGCGCGCCACTGCGCATGCGCGGCATTCGCGCCGCAGTACCGAATTTTGGTCGCACGGTGGCAGCAGGGAGCACGGCAAAGCGCGCCACCGCGCACGCGCAAATCCCGAGCTGCAGTACCGAATTTCGGTCGCACGGTGGCAGCAAGGAGAGCGGCAAAGCGCGCCACCGCGCATGCGCGGCTCCAGAGCTTCACTACCGAATTTTGGTCGCATGGTGGCAGCAGCGAGTACGGCAAAGCGCGCCACCGCGCATGCCCGAATCCCGAGCTGCAGTACCGAACTTTGGTCGCACAGTGGCAGCAAGGAGCGCGGCAGAGAGCGCCACCGCGCATCCGCGGCGCCCGAGCTGCAGTACCGAATTTTGGTCGCACGGTGGCAGCAAGGAGCGCGGCAGAAAGCTGTGATTTTGCTCCTCTAGCTCTCGTTGTCTTCCTCGAGCTCTGGTTTTCTTCCTCGAGGGCTAGTTTTGTTCCTCGGGCTCTGGTTTTGTTCTTCCAGCTCTGCTTTAGCTCCTCGGGCACTGGTTTGGTTCCAAGGGTCTAGTTTTGTTCCTCGGACCCTCCATTTATTCCTCAGTCTCTGGTTTTGTTCCTCGGGCTCTAGTTTTCTTCCTCGAGCTCTGGTTTTGTTCCTCGGGCTCTGGTTCTGTTCCTCGGGCTCTGGTTCTGTTCCTCCAGCTCTGGTTTTTCTACTCGGGCTCTGGTTTTGTTCCTCGGGCTCTGGTTTTTTCCCTCGGGCTCTCGTTTTGTTCCTCAGGCCGTGCTTTTCTTCCTCGGGCCCTGCTTTTCTTCCTCGGGCTCTGGTTTTGTTCCTCGGGCTCTGGTTTTGTTCCTCGAGCTCTAGTTTAGTTCCACAGGCTCTGGTTTTATTCCTCGGGTCCTCCTTTTGTTCCTCGGTCCCTGGTTTTCTTCCTCGGGCTCTGGTTTTCTTCCTCGGACTCTGGTTTTCTTCCTCGGGCTCTGGTTTTGTTCCTCGGGCTCTGGTTTTTTCCCTCGGGCTCTCATTTTGTTCCTCGGGCCCTCCTTTTCTTCCTCGGGCCCTGCTTTTCTTCCTCGGGCCCTGCTTTTCTTCCTCGGGCTCTGGTTTTGTTCCTCGGGCTCTGGTTTTGTTCCTCGGGCTCTAGTTTAGTTCCACAGGCTCTGGCCTGTGGGCCCTCCTTTTGTTGTGTGATTAGACCTGGTGTGCTTCATTTGTGGCAAGTCCACCGAGCACCCAGGCCTGAATAAAACAATCTCTCTCCTGAGCGTGTGGAATTGGTTCCTTCCACGCCGGGCACGAATCCGCTTTTCGGACAACACCTAGCCCCCAGCACCCGCACCAGCAGCACCAGCAAGCCCAGTGCCCAGCACGCAGCAACCTCAGGGCCCAGCACCCAGCCGTGCCCGCCACCCGGACATGCCCAGCACCCAGCAACCCCAGTGCACAACACCCAGCACCCCCAGCGCCCAGAAACCAACACACGCACACACCCAGCACGCCCACCGCCCAAAACCCAGCAGCCCAACATGCCCAGCACACAGCACCACCACCGCCACCACCCCCACTGCCCAGTACCCAGCACCCACACATGCCCAGCACCCAGACATGCCCAGCACACAGCACCACCACCGCCCACCACCCCCACTGCCCAGTACCCAGCACCCACACATGCCCAGCACTCAGACATGCCCAGCAGGCAGCTTTTCTGCTGCCCACCGCCCAGCATCCCGACCACCCAGCACCCAGCCATGCCCAGGCCCCGCCACACAGCACCCACACTGCCCAACACCCAGCACTCACACATACCCGGCACAACCAGGGCCCAGCACACAGCACACGCACATGTCAGGAATCCTCACAGCACAGCACCCAGCAACCCCAGCACAGCCACCCAGCACCGCATATGCCCAGCACCTAGCACCGCATATGCTCAACACCCAGCACCCAGTACCTCCAGTACCCAGCATCCAGCACCAAGACATACCCTGCACTCAGTTATGTATAGTAGCCAGCAATACCAGGGCCCAGCACCCCAGTACCTAGAACCCAACACTGCCACTGCCCAACACCCACCTCCCGGACGTGCCCAGCACACAGCACCCCCACTGCCCCACACAGCCAGCGCCCAGTACCCAGCACCCAGACATGGCCAGCACCCAAACATGCCCAGCACTCAACACACCACTGCCCAGATCCCAGCAAACCAGCCCCCAACATCTCCAGTGATCAGCACATAGCACCCGGACATGCCCAGCACCCAGCACCTGCAGCGCTCAGCATCCACCACCCCCAGTGCTCTGTACTCAGCACACCAAACACCTACCATCCAGCACCCCCACACGTCTCACACCCAGCATCCCCAGTGCCCAGCAACCAGCATACCCAACACCCACCATCCATCACCCCCACACGTCTCACACCCAGCACCCCCAGTGCTCTGTACTCAGCACACCAAACACCCACCATCCAGCTCCCCCACCACCCAGCACCCCCAGTGCGCAGTACCCCGCACCCAGACATGCCCAGCACCCGGACATACACAGCACTCAGCACTGTCCTGCTTCCGGCTGGGACAGAGTTAACTTTTTTCCCAGTAGCTTGGGGGTGTGCTGGCTTTTGGGTTTGGTGTGAGAGGAGCGTTGATGGCCCCTTAATGCTTTGGCTGTTGCTGGGCGGTGCTTGCACCGGAAGACTTTTGTTCTCTCTTTTTGGCGTCCCACAGGAAGCTCGGGGGGGTGTGGGGTGGCGGGGAGGGTGGGGAGCACAGCCGGGGTAGTTGACCTAGCTGGCCAATGGGGTATTCTATAGCATGTGACATCCTGCTCAGTATAAAAAATGGGAGGGGGCGGGGGGGGGAAACGACACCCCCTCCCCCCGCCCCAGTTCATGACACGCGGTCGGCAGCGGTGAGCAGTTGCATTCTGCATTGCCTGCTTTGTATCGTCTGTTGTTGTTGTTGCTCTCATTGTTATTATTACTGTTCTACTTCGTTTTATTTCAACCATTAAACTGTTTTTATCTCAACCCAGGAGTTTTCCTACTTGTGCCCTCCCGATTCTCTCCCCCATCCCACGGGGTGGGGGGGGGAGGAGAGCCAGCGGCTGCGTGGGATTTTTTTGCAGGCTGGGGTTAAACCACGACATGCACCCATCATACCCTCCACCCAGCACCCCCAGGGCCCAGCACTCATTCCCAGACATGCACACAACCTAGCACACCCACCGCCAACACACAGCCCCTGGACATGCCCAGCACCCAGCAGCCCCACTGCCCAGCACCGCATTGCCCAGCATCCCCAGCGCCCAGCACCCTCACTGCCCACCACCCAGAACAACAAGTGCCGAGCACACAGCATCCGGACATGCCCAGCACCGGGGCACACCCAGCACCCACAAGACCCAGCACCCGGTCATGACCAGCAACTGGAAATGCCCACAGCCAGCACCTCTAGCTCCCAGCAGCCACCAACCCCAGTCGTGCCAAGCACCCAACACCCCGGTGCTCAGCACCCTGCACCCGGTCGTGTCCAGGGCCCACCACACAGCACCCACACTGCCCAACACCCAGCACCCACACATACCCGGCACAACCAGGGCCCAGCGCACAGCCCACGCACGTGCCAGGAATCCAGCATCCCCAGAGCACAGCACCCAGCAACCCCAGCACAGCCACCCAGCACCGCATATGCGCAGCATGAAGAACTGCATATGCCCACAACCCAGCACCCAGTACCTCCAGCACCAGGCATCCAGCACAAAGACCTACCCTGCACTCAGTTATGCAGAGTACCTAGCAATACCGGGCCCAGCACCCCAGTACCTAGCACCCAACACTCCCACTGCCCAACACCCACCACCTGGACATGCCCAGCACACAGCACCCCCACCACCCCACACCGCCAGCGCCCAGTATGCAGCACCCAGAAATGCCCAGCACCCAAACATGCCCAGCACTCAACACACCACTGCCCAGATCCCAGCAAACCAGCCCCCAACATCGCCAGTGATCAGCACATAGCACCCGGAATGCCCAGCACCCGCAGCGCTCAGCACCCAGCACCCCCAGGGCCCAGCAGCCAGCACCGCAGCATCCCCAGCGCCCAGCACCCGGTCATGCCAAGCACCTGGACATGCCCAGCACCAAGCACGCCTGTGCCCAGCACACAATATCCCCAGCACCCAGTAGCCCCAGCACCCAGCAGCAAGAGATACCCTGCACCCGCTTACGCATAGTACCCACAGCGCTCAGCAGCCACCATCCCCAGTGCTCTGTACTCAGCACACCAAACACCCACCATCCAGCACCCCCACACGTCTCACACCCAGCACCCCCAGTGCGCAGTACCCCGCACCCAGACATGCCCAGCACCCGGACATACACAGCACTCAGCACTGTCCTGCTTCCGGCTGGGACAGAGTTAACTTTTTTCCCAGTAGCTTGGGGGGTGTGCTGGCTTTTGGGTTTGGTGTGAGAGGAGCGTTGATGGCCCCTTAATGCTTTGGCTGTTGCTGGGCGGTGCTTGCACCGGAAGACTTTTGTTCTCTCTTTTTGGCGTCCCACAGGAAGCTCGGGGGGGGTGGGGGGTGGCGGGGAGGGTGGGGAGCACAGCCGGGGTAGTTGACCTAGCTGGCCAATGGGGTATTCTATAGCATGTGACATCCTGCTCAGTATAAAAAATGGGAGGGGGCGGGGGGGGGAAACGACACCCCCTCCCCCCGCCCCAGTTCATGACACGCGGTCGGCAGCGGTGAGCAGTTGCATTCTGCATTGCCTGCTTTGTATCGTCTGTTGTTGTTGTTGCTCTCATTGTTATTATTACTGTTCTACTTCGTTTTATTTCAACCATTAAACTGTTTTTATCTCAACCCAGGAGTTTTCCTACTTGTGCCCTCCTGATTCTCTCCCCCATCCCACGGGGTGGGGGGGGGAGGAGAGCCAGCGGCTGCGTGGGATTTTTTTGCAGGCTGGGGTTAAACCACGACATGCACCCATCATACCCTCCACCCAGCACCCCCAGGGCCCAGCACTCATTCCCAGACATGCGCACAACCTAGCGCACCCACCGCCAACACACAGCCCCTGGACATGCCCAGCACCCAGCAGCCCCACTGCCCAGCACCGCATTGCCCAGCATCCCCAGCGCCCAGCACCCTCACTGCCCACCACCCAGAACAACAAGTGCCGAGCACACAGCATCCGGACATGCCCAGCACCGGGGCACACCCAGCACCCACAAGACCCAGCACCCGGTCATGACCAGCAACTGGAAATGCCCACAGCCAGCACCTCTAGCTCCCAGCAGCCACCAACCCCAGTCGTGCCAAGCACCCAACACCCCGGTGCTCAGCACCCTGCACCCGGTCGTGTCCAGGGCCCACCACACAGCACCCACACTGCCCAACACCCAGCACCCACACATACCCGGCACAACCAGGGCCCAGCGCACAGCCCACGCACGTGCCAGGAATCCAGCATCCCCAGAGCACAGCACCCAGCAACCCCAGCACAGCCACCCAGCACCGCATATGCCCAGCATGAAGAACTGCATATGCCCACAACCCAGCACCCAGTACCTCCAGCACCAGGCATCCAGCACAAAGACCTACCCTGCACTCAGTTATGCAGAGTACCTAGCAATACCGGGCCCAGCACCCCAGTACCTAGCACCCAACACTCCCACTGCCCAACACCCACCACCTGGACATGCCCAGCACACAGCACCCCCACCACCCCACACCGCCAGCGCCCAGTATGCAGCACCCAGAAATGCCCAGCACCCAAACATGCCCAGCACTCAACACACCACTGCCCAGATCCCAGCAAACCAGCCCCCAACATCGCCAGTGATCAGCACATAGCACCCGGAATGCCCAGCACCCGCAGCGCTCAGCACCCAGCACCCCCAGGGCCCAGCAGCCAGCACCGCAGCATCCCCAGCGCCCAGCACCCGGTCATGCCAAGCACCTGGACATGCCCAGCACCAAGCACGCCTGTGCCCAGCACACAATATCCCCAGCACCCAGTAGCCCCAGCACCCAGCAGCAAGAGATACCCTGCACCCGCTTACGCATAGTACCCACAGCGCTCAGCAGCCACCATCCCCAGTGCTCTGTACTCAGCACACCAAACACCCACCATCCAGCACCCCCACACGTCTCACACCCAGCACCCCCAGTGCGCAGTACCCCGCACCCAGACATGCCCAGCACCCGGACATACACAGCACTCAGCACTGTCCTGCTTCCGGCTGGGACAGAGTTAACTTTCTTCCCAGTAGCTTGGGGGGTGTGCTGGCTTTTGGGTTTGGTGTGAGAGGAGCGTTGATGGCCCCTTAATGCTTTGGCTGTTGCTGGGCGGTGCTTGCACCGGGAGACTTTTGTTCTCTCTTTTCGGCCTCCCACAGGAAGCTCGGGGGGGGTGGGGGGTGGCGGGGGGTGGGGGAGCACAGCCGGGGTAGTTGACCTAGCTGGCCAATGGGGTATTCTATAGCATGTGACATCCTGCTCAGTATAAAAAATGGGAGGGGGCGGGGGGAGGAAACGACTCTCCCCCCCCCCCCCGCCCCAGTTCATGACACGCGGTCGGCAGCGGTGAGCAGTTGCATTCTGCATTGCCTGCTTTGTATCGTCTGTTGTTGTTGTTGTTCTCATTGTTATTATTACTGTTCTACTTCGTTTTATTTCAACCATTAAACTGTTTTTATCTCAACCCAGGAGTTTTCCTACTTGTGCCCTCCCGATTCTCTCCCCCATCCCACGGGGTGGGGGGGGGGAGGAGAGCCAGCGGCTGCGTGGGGTTTTTTGCAGGCTGGGGTTAAACCACTACATGCACCCATCATACCCTCCACCCAGCACCCCCAGGGCCCAGCACTCATTCCCAGACATGCGCACAACCTAGCACACCCACCGCCAACACACAGCCCCTGGACATGCCCAGCACCCAGCAGCCCCACTGCCCAGCACCCCCAGCACCCAGCATCCCCAGCACCCAGCAGCAAGAGATACCCTGCACCCGCTTATGCATGGTACCCAGCACTCCCAGGGCCCAGCAACCATTGCCCCGAGTACTTAGCCTCCAGCACCCACACCAGCCAGCACCCAGCAAGGCCGGTACCCAGCAACCTCAGGGCCCAGAACCCAGCAGCCAGCCATTGCCCAGCACACAGACATGCCCAGCACCCAGCAACCCCAGTGCACACAACCCAGAAGCCCCAGCGCCCAGAAACCAACAGCCCCAGTGCCCAGCACTCCCAGGGCTCAGAAACCAACATTCGCATGCACCCAACACTCCAACCACCCAGCACCCGGACATGCCCAGCATGCAGCACCACCAGGGACCACCACCCCCAGCACCACGCACCCAGCACTACCACTGCCCAGCACCTGGACATGCCCAGCACCCAGAGTGCCCAGCAGGCAGCTTCCCTGCTGCCCACCGCCCAGCATCGCGACCGCCCAGCACCCCGACCACCCAGCACCCACACTGCCCAATACCCAGCACCCACACATACCCAGCACAACCAGGGCCCAGCACACACACATGCCAGGTTAAACCATGACATGCACCCATCATACCCTCCACCCAGCACCCCCATGGCCCAGCGCTCATTCCCAGACATGCGCACAACCTAGCACACCCACCGCCAACACACTGCCCCTGGACATGCCCAGCCGCCCCAGTGCCCAGCACCCAGTAGCCCAAGCACCAAGCAGCAAGAGGTACCCTGCACCTGCTTATGCATAATACCCAGCACTCCCAGGGCCCAGCAACCAGCACTTAGCCCCCAGCACCCACACCAGCCAGCACCCAGCAAGGCCGGTGCCCAGCACCCAGCAACCTCAGGGCCCAGAACCCAGCAGCCAGCCATTGCTCAGCACCCAGACATGCCCAGCACCCAGCAACCCCAGTCCACACAACCCAGAAGCCCCAGTGCCCAGAAACCAACCACCCCAGTGTCCAGCACCCAGTACACCCAGGGCCCAGCAACCAACACCCGCACATGCCCAGCACCCCCACCACCCAGCACACCCAAAGACTATCACGCCCAGCGCCAAGCACCCAGCAACGCCATTGCCTAGCACCCGGACATGCCCAGCACCCAGTACCACCACCACCAGTGCACAGTACCAAGCACCCGGATATGCCCAGCACGGAGACATTCCTACCAGGCAGCTTCCCTGCTCCCCATCGCCCAGGACCTCCAGTGCCCATCACCCAGCACCGGGACATGCCCAGCGCCCACCACACAGCACCCATACTGCCCAACACCCAGCACCCACACATACCCAGCACAACCAGGGCACAGCACACGCACATGCCAGGAATCCAGCACCCTCGCAGCACAGCACCCAGCAAACCCAGAGCACACACCTAGCACTGGATATGGCCAGCACCGCATATGGCCAGCACCAAGACATACCCTGCACTCAGTTATGCATAGTACCAAGCAATGCCAGGGCCCAGCATCCCCAGTACTTAGCACCCAGCACTCCCAATACCCACCACCCGGACGTACCCAGCACCCCCACTGCCCGTGCCCAGCACCCAGACATGCCCAGCACCCAAACATGCCCAGCGCCCAACACACCAGAAAGCAGCAAACCAGCCCCCACCATCCCCAGTGATCTGCACATAGCACCCAGCACACGCTGCGCTCAGCACCCACCACCCACAGTGCCCAGAAACCAGCATACCCAATGCCCAGCATCCAGTACCACCACCACCCCAACTGCCCAGTACCCGCACGCGGATATGCCCAGCACCCGAACATACACAGTACCCCTAGGACCCAGCACTCAGAACTCCAGTGCACTGCACTGTCCTGCTTCTGGCTGGGACAGAGTTAACTTTCTTCCCAGTAGCTTGGGAGGGTGTGCTGGCTTTTGGGGTTGGTGTGAGAGGAGCGTTGATGGCCCCTTAATGCTTTGGCTGTTGCTGGGCGGTGCTTGCACCGGGAGACTTTTGTTCTCTCTTTTCGGCCTCCCACAGGAAGCTCGGGGGGGGGTGGGGGGGCGGGGGGATGGGGAGCACAGCCGGGGTAGTTGACCCAGCTGGCCAATGGGGTATTCTATAGCATGTGACATCCTGCTCAGTATAAAAAATGGGAGGGGGCGGGGGAGGTGGCTCTCCCCCCCCCCGTTCACGACACACGGTCGACAGCGGTGAGCAGTTGCATTGTGCATTGCCTGCTTTGTATCGTCTGTTGTTGTTGTTGTTCTCATTGTTATTATTACTGTTCTACTTCGTTTTATTTCAATCATTAAACTGTTTTATCTCAACCCGGGAGCTTTCCTACTTGTGCCCTCCCGATTCTCTCCCCAATCCCACGGGGTGGGGGGGGGAGGTGAGCCAGTGGCTGCGTGGGGTTTATTTGCAGGCTGGGGTTAAACCAACACATGCCCCCATCATACCCTCCACCCAGCACTGCCAGGGCCCAGCACTGATTCCCACACATGCACACAACCCAGCACACGCACCACCAATGCACAGCACCTCGACATGCCCAGCAGCCCTGGAGCCCAGCACACAGCACCCAGCAGCCCCAGCACCAGGACATGACAAGAAGCCAGTCCCCGCAGTGCCCAACAACCCACGACTCAGCAACGGAACATGCCTAGCACCAGGCACCACCAATGTGTAGCAAGGAGTGCTAGGTGTGGTGGATATGGCACATTTGGGGTGCTGGAGCTGGCTGGGTGTTGGGCAGCTGAGAAGGGTCTCTCAAGGGAAGGTGAGAGCCACCAACATCTTTCAGTCCTGCCTGTTAGTTTATGGGAGCCCGAAGAGGGGATCGACTGCTTTGCAGTTGGGCTGTGGTAAGGTTGCTGGTTGGGTGGTAGAGCGAGAGCAGCTCCCTCGGAAAGGGCTGCCACGAAAGGCAAGAGCCAGAAACAGCTTTCAATCCTGGTTCTTTCTGTGTTGGAGCGCCCTCTGGTGGGAAGCCGTTTACGAAATGGGCTCGAGAGATGGTAAGGCAAAGGTTGATATTTAGGTTTGAGAATAAGGGAGAGGGGTGGTGGGACCGGGAAGGGTCCCGTGGTGGGTCCATGCGGTGGGTGGCGTTAACTAATGCAGAAGGATCTCGTTATCTACGCAGAACCTCAAACTATCCCTTATCCTCTTCAGAGGCAAGCTCCGAAACGGCCACCCACCTCCTCCGGCTCAGGCACAGAAATAGCCAGGAATCAAGGACGATGCTGGCCCTCACGATCTCTTGGAAGCCACTTCTCAGCCCCATCAACACCGTGGCACTGTACCTCTGCTCGCACCTAACAGCGACCTATCCCTTACCCTCATCAGGGCCAAGCTCCGAAGTGGCCACCCACCACATGGAGCTAGGCACTGAAGTAGCTAGGAACCAAGGCGGATGCTGTCCCTCATGGTCCCTTGGCAGCCCCTTCTCAGCCCCACCAACACCGGGGCTCTGTCGCTGTTCTCCCACTTATCCTCGACATATCCCTGACCCTCACCAGGGCCACCTCCGAAGCGGCCAACCTCCACATGGGGCTTGGCACTGAAGTAGCCAGGAAACAAGGTTGATGCTGGCTCTCACGATCACTTCGCAGCCCCTTCTCAGCCGCACCAATGCCGGGGCTCTGTCTCTGTTCTCCCACCTTACCTCAACCTAGCCCAGACCCTCATCAGGGCCAAGCTCCAAAGCGGCCACCCTCCACGTGGAGCTTGGCACTAAGGTAACCAGAAATCCAGCTTGATGCTGGCCCTCACCTTCCCTTGGTAGCCCCACCAAAACCGGGGCTCTGTCTCTGTTCTCCACCTTATCCTCGACATATCCCTTACCCTCATTGGAGCCAAGCTCCGAAGAGGCCACCCTCCACATGGGGCTCAGGCAGTGAGATAGCCAGGAACCAAGGTTGGTGGTGGCCCTCACCTTCCATTTGTAATCCCAAGGCAGCCCCACCAACACCATGGCCTGTTCTCCCACCTAACCTCAACCTAGCCCTGACCCTCATCAGGGCCAAGCTCCGAAGTGGCCACCGACCACATGGGGCTTGGCACTGAAGTAGGCAGGAAGCAAGGCTGAGGCTGGCCCTCACGGGCTCTTGGCAGCTCCTTCTCAGGCCCACCAACACCAGGGCTCTGTGTCTCCGCTCTCACCTAACATCGACCTATCCCTGACCCTCATCGGAGCCAAGCTCCGAAGCGACCACTCTCCACGTGGATCTTGGCACTGAGGTAGCCAAGAATCAAGGTTGATGCTGGCCCTCACCTTCCTTGGCAGCCCCACCAATACCGTGGCTCTCTGTCTGTTATCCCGCCTAACATCAACCTAGCCCTGACCCTCATCAGGGCCACCTCCGAAGCGGCCACCCTCCCCATGGGGCTTGGCACAGAAGTAGCCAGGAACAAAGGTTGATGCTGGCCCTCACGGTCTCTTGTCGGCCCCACCAATACCGGGACTCTGTGTCTGTGCTCGCACCTAACAGCGACCTATCCCTTAGCCTCATCGGAGCCAAGCTCCGAAGCGACCACTCTTCATGTGGGGCTTAGGCACTGAGGCAGCCAAGAACCAAGGTATATGCTTGTCCTCACGATCACTATGCAGCCCCTTCTCAGCCCCACCAACACCGGGGCTCTGTGCCTGTTCTCCCACCTTACCTCAACATAGTCCAGACCCTCATCGGAGCCAAGCCCCGAAGAGGCCACCTTCAACACAGGGCTCAGGCACTGAAGGGCAGCCCCGTCTCAGCCCCACCAATACCGGGGCTCTGTGTCTCTGCTCGCACCTAACAGCGACCTATCCCTTACCCTCATCGGAGCCAAGCTCCGAAGCGACCACTCCCCACGTGGGGCTTAGGTACTGAAGTAGCCTGGAATCAAGGTTGATGCTGGCCCTCACGATCTCTTTGCAGCCCCTTCTCAGCCCCACCAATACCGGGGCTCTGTATCTGTTCTCCCACTTAGCCTCGACAGATCCCTTACTCACATCAGGGCAAAGCGCCGCAGCGGCCACACTCCACATGGGGCTTGGCACTGAGATAGCCAGGAATCAAGGGTGGTGCTGGCCCTCACCTTCCATTTGCAGTCCCTAGGCAAGCCCACCAACACCGGGGCTCTGTGCCTGTTCTCCCTCCTAACCTCAACCTAGCCGAGACCCTCATCAGGGCCAAGCTCCGAAGTGGCCACCGGCCACATGGAGCTAGGCACTAAAGTAGCCAGGAACAAAGGCTGATGCTGGCTCTCACGGTCCCTTGGCAGGCCCTTCTCAGCCCCACCAACACCGGGGATCGGTGCCTGTTCTCCCACCTAACCTCAACCGAGCCCTGACCCTCATCAAGGCCAAGCTCCGAAGCGGCCACCCTCCACGTGGAGCTTGGCACTAAGGTAAGCAGAAATCCAGCTTGATGCTGGCCCTCACCTTCCCTTGGTAGCCCCACCAAAACCGGGGCTCTGTCTCTGTTCTCCACCTTATCCTCGACATATCCCTTCCCCTCATCGGAGCCAAGCTCCGAAGAGGCCACCCTCAACATGGGGCTCAGGCACTGAAGGGCAGCCCCGTCTCAGCCCCACCAATTCGGGGCTCTGTGTCTCTGCTCGCACCTAACAGCGACCTATCCCTTACACTCATCGGAGCCAAGCTCCGAAGCGACCACTCCCCACGTGGGGCTTAGGTACTGAAGTAGCCTGGAATCAAGGTTGATGCTGGCCCTTACGATCTCTTTGCAGCCCCTTCTCAGCCCCACCAACACCAGGGCTCTGTATCTGTTCTCCCACTTAGCCTCGACAGATCCCTTACCCTCATCAGGGCAAAGCGCCGCAGCCACCACCGGCCACATGGGGCTTGGCACTGAAGTAGCCAGGAATCAAGGCTGATGCTGGCCCTCACGGTCCCTTGGCAGGCCCTTCTCAGCCCCAGCAACACCGGGGCTCTGTGCCTGTTCTCCCACCTAACCTCAACCGAGCCCTGACCCTCATCAGGGCCAAGCTCCGAAGCGGCCACCCTCCACGTGGAGCTTGGCACTGAGGTAACCAGAAATCCAGCTTGATGCTGGCCCTCACCTTCCCTTGGTAGCCCCACCAAAACCGGGGCTCTGTCTCTGTTCTCCACCTTATCCTCGACATATCCCTTCCCCTCATCGGAGCCAAGCTCCGAAGAGGCCACCCTCAACATGGGGCTCAGGCACTGAAGGGCAGCCCCGTCTCAGCCCCACCAATTCGGGGCTCTGTGTCTCTGCTCGCACCTAACAGCGACCTATCCCTTACCCTCATCGGAGCCAAGCTCCGAAGCGACCACTCCCCACGTGGGGCTTAGGTACTGAAGTAGCCTGGAATCAAGGTTGATGCTGGCCCTCACGATCTCTTTGCAGCCCCTTCTCAGCCCCACCAATACCAGGGCTCTGTAGCTGTTCTCCCACTTAGCCTCGACAGATCCCTTACTCACATCAGGGCAAAGCGCCGCAGCGGCCACCGGCCACATGGGGCTTGGCACTGAAGTAGCCAGGAATCAAGGCTGATGCTGGCCCTCACGGTCCCTTGGCAGGCCCTTCTCAGCCCCACCAACACCGGGGCTCTGTGCCTGTTCTCCCACCTAACCTCAACCGAGCCCTGACCCTCATCAGGGCCAAGCTCCGAAGCGCCACCCTCCACGTGGAGCTTGGCACTAAGGTAAGCAGAAATCCAGCTTGATGCTGGCCCTCACCTTCCCTTGGTAGCCCCACCAAAACCGGGGCTCTGTCTCTGTTCTCCACCTTATCCTCGACATATCCCTTCCCCTCATCGGAGCCAAGCTCCGAAGAGGCCACCCTCAACATGGGGCTCAGGCACTGAAGGGCAGCCCCGTCTCAGCCCCACCAATTCGGGGCTCTGTGTCTCTGCTCGCACCTAACAGCGACCTATCCCTTACCCTCATCGGAGCCAAGCTCCGAAGCGACCACTCCCCACGTGGGGCTTAGGTACTGAAGTAGCCTGGAATCAAGGTTGATGCTGGCCCTTACGATCTCTTTGCAGCCTCTTCTCAGCCCCACCAATACCAGGGCTCTGTATCTGTTCTCCCACTTAGCCTCGACAGATCCCTTACCCTCATCAGGGCAAAGCGCCGCAGCCACCACCGGCCACTTTGGTCTTGGCACTGAAGTAGCCAGGAATCAAGGCTGATGCTGGCCCTCACGGTCCCTTGGCAGGCCCTTCTCAGCCCCACCAACACCGGGGCTCTGTGCCTGTTCTCCCACCTAACCTCAACCGAGCCCTGACCCTCATCAGGGCCAAGCTCCGAAGCGCCACCCTCCACGTGGAGCTTGGCACTAAGGTAACCAGAAATCCAGCTTGATGCTGGCCCTCACCTTCCCTTGGTAGCCCCACCAAAACCGGGGCTCTGTCTCTGTTCTCCACCTTATCCTCGACATATCCCTTCCCCTCATCGGAGCCAAGCTCCGAAGAGGCCACCCTCAACATGGGGCTCAGGCACTGAAGGGCAGCCCCGTCTCAGCCCCACCAATTCGGGGCTCTGTGTCTCTGCTCGCACCTAACAGCGACCTATCCCTTACCCTCATCGGAGCCAAGCTCCGAAGAGACCACTCCCCACGTGGGGCTTAGGTACTGAAGTAGCCTGGAATCAAGGTTGATGCTGGCCCTCACGATCTCTTTGCAGCCCCTTCTCAGCCCCACCAATACCAGGGCTCTGTAGCTGTTCTCCCACTTAGCCTCGACAGATCCCTTACTCACATCAGGGCAAAGCGCCGCAGCGGCCACCGGCCACATGGGGCTTGGCACTGAAGTAGCCAGGAATCAAGGCTGATGCTGGCCCTCACGGTCCCTTGGCAGGCCCTTCTCAGCCCCACCAACACCGGGGCTCTGTGCCTGTTCTCCCACCTAACCTCAACCGAGCCCTGACCCTCATCAGGGCCAAGCTCCGAAGCGCCACCCTCCACGTGGAGCTTGGCACTAAGGTAACCAGAAATCCAGCTTGATGCTGGCCCTCACCTTCCCTTGGTAGCCCCACCAAAACCGGGGCTCTGTCTCTGTTCTCCACCTTATCCTCGACATATCCCTTCCCCTCATCGGAGCCAAGCTCCGAAGAGGCCACCCTCAACATGGGGCTCAGGCACTGAAGGGCAGCCCCGTCTCAGCCCCACCAATACCGGGGCTCTGTGTCTCTGCTCGCACCTAACAGCGACCTATCCCTTACCCTCATCGGAGCCAAGCTCCGAAGAGACCACTCCCCACGTGGGGCTTAGGTACTGAAATAGCCTGGAATCAAGGTTGATGCTGGCCCTTACGATCTCTTTGCAGCCCCTTCTCAGCCCCACCAATACCGGGGCTCTGTAGCTGTTCTCCCACTTAGCCTCGACAGATCCCTTACCCTCATCAGGGCAAAGCGCCGCAGCGGCCACACTCCACATGGGGCTTGGCACTGAGATAGCCAGGAATCAAGGGTGGTGCTGGCCCTCACCTTCCATTTGCAGTCCCTAGGCAAGTCCACCAACACCGGGGCTCTGTGCCTGTTCTCCCTCCTAACCTCAACCTAGCCGAGACCCTCATCAGGGCCAAGCTCCGAAGTGGCCACCTGCCACATGGAGCTAGGCACTGAAGTAGCCAGGAACCAAGGCTGATGCTGGCCCTCACGGGCTCTTGGCAGCTCCTTCTCAGGCCCACCAACACCGGGGCTCTGTGTCTCTGCTTCACGTAACATCGACCTATCCCTTACCCTCATCGGAGCCAAGCTCCGAAGCGACCACTCCCCACGTGGGGCTTAGCTACTGAAGTAGCCTGGAACCAAGGTTGATGCTGGCCCTCACGATCTCTTGGCAGCTCCTTCTCAGCCCCACCAACACCGGGGCTCTGTGCCTGTTCTCCCACCTAACCTCAACCTAGCCGAGACCCTCATCAGGGCAAAGCTTCGAAGCGGCCACACTCCACATGGGGCTTGGCATTGAGATAGCCAGGAATCAAGGCTGATGCCGGACCTCGCCTTCCGTTTGCAGTCCCTAGGCAGCCCCACCAACACCGGCGCTCTGTGTCTGTTCCCCCAGTTATCCTCGACATATCCCTTCTCCTCATCAGGGCCAAGCTCCGAAGCGGCCATCCACCACGTGGGGCTCTGGGGCAGACGTGGCCAGGAATGAAGGCTGATGCTGGCCCTCACGATCTCTTGTCAGCCCCTCCTCAGCCCCACCAACCCCTGCCCCCTTCTCTTTGGTCTCCCACCTAAACATCAACCTACATCTTACCTTCAGCAGAGCCAGGCTCTGAAACGTCTACCCACCAGATGGCGCTCCAACACAGAGGGAACCAAGATGACTGGCGTTCGTTGCACTCGCCTGCCCCGGCAGCCCTTTGAGGTCCCCACCACCACCGGGGCTAGGCGCTTGCCGTAGCACTCAACCGTCAACCTTGCCGCAGCCCAACTGCAAAGCAGACAAGCGCCCCGTCGAGCTCCCACACACGTTTTGCCAGGACTGAAATATGTTCGCAGCGCTCACCTTCCCTTTACAGCCCCTTCTCAGCTGCCCAGCACCCAGCCATCTCCAGCACCGCAAATGCGCAACATCCAGCACACCTAGCACCCCTTGGGATCTTTGGCAGTGCTTGGTGCTGGGCATGTGTCGGTGCTGGGTCGTGGGGGTACTGTGTGCTAGGCCCTGAGTGGAGTGGGTTCTGGACAGGTCTGGGTGCTGCGGTTGCTGGGTGTTGGGCATATCTGGGTGCTCGCCATGTCCCTGTGCTGGGCACTGGGAGGATTTGGTGCTGGGAATGGGCAGGCGATGATCGTGCCTGGGTGGTGGATGCGGGCTACAGGCAGTGCTGGGCACTGGCTGCGCTGGGTGCTGGTCATTGGGGGTACTGGGTTCTAGGCACTGGGCATGCGGGGTGCTGGACATCTCTGGGTGCTGAGCATGTCCAAGTGATGGGTCCGGGGCACTGGGACTGCTGGGCAGTGGGGGTGCTGGGGACTATGCATATCAGGGTGCTGGGCATGCCTGTGTACTGAGTGCTTGGCGCTGGGTTCTGGATGCTGGCTGGTGGGCATTGTCTGTGTGCTGGTTATTGGGCACTGGCGGTGGTAGGCATGGGAGTGCTTGTTGCTGGGCATTTTCTGATCCTGGCTGTTGGGGGCGCTGAGCACTGGGCATGTCTGGGTGATGGATGGAGGGAGTTTTGGGTGCTGGGCACTAGGGGTGCTGGCTAGTGGGTATGTCCGTGTGCTGGGTATGTCCATATGCCGGATGCTGTGCGCTGGGGATGCTGGGCACTGGGGTTAGTGGGTGCTGTGCACTGGGGTTGCTGGGTGCTGGGCAGCGCGACTGCTGGGGGCTGGGAGTGCTGGGTACTATGCATAAGCGGGTGCAGGGTATGTCTTGCTGCTGGATGGTGGGTTCTGGGGCTACTGGGAGCTGGGGGTATTGGGTGCTGGGCACTGGGGTTGCTGGGTGCTAAGTCCTGTGGGTGCTGGTTGCTGGGCCCTGGGAGTGCTGGGTACTATGCATAAGCGGGTGCAGGGTATGTCTTGCTGCTGGGTGCTGGGGGTATTGGGTGTTGGCCACTGGGGTGTTGGGTGCTGGGCATGTCCTCGTCCTTGGCATGACTGATGCTGGGCACTGGGGGTACTGGCTGCTGGGAGCTAGGGGTGCTGGCTTTGGGCATTTCAGTTGCTGGACATGACCAGGTGCTGGGCTTCTCCAGGTGCTGGGCATGTGCGGATGCTGTGTGCTCGGCACTTGGGGTTCTGGGTGGTCGGCGGTGAGGGTGCTGGACGCTGGGGATGCTGGCTGTTGCGGTGCTGGGTGCTGGGCACTGGGGCTGCTGAGTGGTGGGCATGTCCAGGTGCTGTTTGTTGGCGGTTGGGGTGCTGGGTTGTGCGCCTGTCCAGGAGTTAGTGCTGGGCCCTGGGGGTGCTGTGTATGTCCGAGTGCCGGGCATGTCTGGATGCTGGGTAAACGGGTTCTTGGGCTGTGGGGGTGTTGGGTATGCTGGTTTCTGGGCACTGGGGAGGTGCTGGCTGCGAGACCTGTATGGTGGTGGGTGTTTGGTGTACTGGGTGCAGGGCGCTGGGCGTGCTGGGCATGTCCGGGTGCTACGTGCTGATCACTGGGGATGTTGGGGGCTGGTTTGCTGTGTTCTGGTGTGTAGCGTGCTGGGCATGTTTGGGTGCTGGGCATGTCCAGGTGCTGGGTACTGGGCGCTGGGGGTGGTGGTCCCTGGGGGTGCTGTGTGCTGGGCATGTCCGGGGGGTGGGTTGGGCAGTGGGGTTGCTGGGTGCTGGGAATGTGCGGGTGCTGGGGGCTGGGCCCTGAGGTTGATGGGGGCTGGGCACTCGGGTTGCTGGGTGCTGGCTGGTGCGGTTGCGGGGCCCTGGTGTTGCTGGGTACTATGCATAACTGAGTGCAGGGTATCTCTTGGTGCTGGAGGTACTGGGTGCTGGGCATATCCGGTGCTGGGCCTGTGCTCTGGAGTTGCTGGGTTCTGTGCTCTGGGGGTGCTTGTTTCTTGGCACGTGCGTGTGCTGTGTGCTCTTCCCTGGTTGTGCTGGGTATGTGTGGGTGTTGGGCAGTGTGGGTGCTGTGTGGTGGGCGCTGGGCATGTCTGGGTGCTGGGTGATGGGCACTGGAGGTTCTGGGCGATGGGGAGCAGGGAAGCTGCCTGCTAGGCATGTCTGAGTGCTGGGCATGTCTGGGTGCTGGGTACTGTGCGCTGGCAGTGGTGGGCGGTGGTGGTGCTGGGTGCTGGGCATGTCCGGGTGCTAGGCAATGGCGGTGCTGGGTGCTTGGCGCTGGGGGTGATGGTCTTTGGGTGTGCTGGGTGCTGGGCATGTCCCTGTGCTGGGTGGTGGGGGTGCTGGGCATGTGCGGGTGTTGGTTGCCGGGCCCTGGGTGTACTGGGTGCTGGACGCTGGGGTGGTTGGTTTCTGGGCGCTGGGGCTGCTGGCTTCTGTGCCCCTGTGTTGCTGGGTGCTGAGCATGTCCGGGTGCTGGCCATGTCTAAGTGCAGCGTGCTGGGCACTGGGTGCTGGGGGGTGGGGGTGCTGGATGCTGAGTGTTGGGTATGCTGGTTTCCGGGCACTGGGCGGAAGTGTGTGAGACCTGTGGGGGTGTTGTATGGTGGGTGTTTGGGGTGCTGAGTGCTGCAGGTGCTGGGCATGTCCAGGTGCTATGTGCTGATCACTGGGGTTCTTGGGGGCTGGTTTGCTGTGTTCTGGTGTGTTGGGCGCTGGGCATGTTTGTCTGGGTGCTGGGCATGTCTGGGTGCTGGGTACTGGGAACTGGCAGTGCGGGGCGGTGCGGGTGCTGTGTGCTGGGCATGTCGGGGTGCTGGGCAGTGGGAGTGCTGGGTGCTAGGTACTGGGGGTGCTGGGCCTTGGCATTGCTGGCTACTATACATAACTGAGTGCAGGGTATGTCTTGGTGCTGGATGCTTGGTGCTGGAGGTACCGGGTGCTGGGCATATGCAGTGCTGGGTGTTGGGCATATCCGGTGCTGGGTGGCTGTGCTGGGGTTGCTGGGTGCTGTGCTGTGAGGGTGCTGGATTCCTGGCATGTGCGTGTACTGTGTGCTGGGCCCTGGTTGTGCTGGGTATGTGTGGGTGCTGGGTGTTGGGCACTGGGGGAGGGTGGTGCTAGGTGCTGGGCATGTCCAGGTGCTGAGCAATGGTGGTGCTGGGTGCTTGGCGCTGGGGGTGGTGGTACCTGGGGCTGCTGTGTGCTGGGCACGTCGGGGTGCTGGGTTTTGGGCGGTGGGGGTGCTGGGTGCTGGGCGTGTGCCTGTGTTGGTTGCTGGATCCTGGCGTGCTGGGCGCTGGGGCTATCGGTTACCGGGTGCTGGGGGTGCTGGGTTCAATGCAGCGTATGCAGGTCCTGGGCAGTGGGTGTGCTGGAAGCTGGGTGTTGGGTATGCTGGTTCCTGCCACTGCGGGTGCTGGGTGTGAGACTTGTGGGCGTGCTGGATGGTGGGTGTTTGGTGTGCACCCTCACTGCCCACCACCCAGAACCCCAAGTGCCGAGCACACAGCATCCGGACGTGCCCAGCACCTGCACACGCCCAGCACCCACAAGACCCAACAACCAGCACTGGTCATGACCAGTACCTGGAAATGCCCACAGCCAGCACCCCTAGCTCCCCACACCCAGCACTCCCAGGGCCCAGCACGAATTCCCGGACATGCGCACAACCCAGCACACCCACCGCCAACACACAGCATCGAGACATGCCCAGCAGCCCCAGTGCCCAGCATCCACCAGCAAGACGTACCCTGCACCCAATTATGCATGGTATCCAGCACTCCCAGGGCCCAGCAACCAGGAGCCCCAGTACCTCGGCTCGCTTCTGTAATTCTACACAATGAAGACTTGTGGCTTAGAAGTTAGGGAACTAGCAGGTGTGGTGTTTGCAAGTGTGTAGAATTGTAGTCTAAATCGTGTCTCCTGGAAGCAGTGTTAGACTCTAGTGAAGAGTAACCTTGGAAACGAGAACCGTAAACAAAGGTAGTCCAGACGTGGCTCAGAGACAAACCTCGACCTTATAAGGAAAGAAAGGAACAGGTTCACAAAGAGTTCACGACCCCGCCGACCACCACAGACCACCCGAGACCCTCAAGGAGACCCTAAAGGTTTTAGTGCGCATGTGTCTAGGATGATGTAATATTATAATCGGTTCTCGGAAATGTAAGGAATATGTAAAAGAGAAACTGAAAATATGTATGAGAAGCATGGATACAAACAGAAAGGTGATTAGACCTGGTGTGCTTCATTTGTGGCAAGTCCACCGAGCACCCAGGCCTGAATAAAACAATCTCTCTCCTGAGCGTGTGGAATTGGTTCCTTGTGGAGGGATTTTTATTAAATAACGGTCATCCTATGAACATTCCAAGCACTGAGGATTTGTTAGTAATAGTAGAAGGCTGCTAAAGAGCAATTGTAGTTTTAGAGTCTCTGAAGTGATAGTAGAGCAGGAAAAACAGGCTGAGGAATGTAAATATCAGTAGATTATGTAACGGAATGCAGGCGCAGGAAGCGTTCGCGTGGACACCTGCTTTTGACCAATCTGTGTATGTTAAGATTCGTGTGCTTGCTGACTGTAAACCAATAGAGGATTCGGAGGTGAGCGTGTTACTGTGGCTAGCTTATAAAAGTAGCACAATATCTTGAAATAAAGGAGAATGATCATACCCACATTGGGACTCCTCATTACTCCGGGAACGCGCTCCTATTCCGACCCATGGTCACTCCAACAGTTCCTTCCACGCCGGGCACGAATCCGCTTTTCGGACAACACCTAGCCCCCAGCACCCGCACCAGCAGCACCAGCAAGCCCAGTGCCCAGCACGCAGCAACCTCAGGGCCCAGCACCCAGCCATGCCCGCCACCCGGACATGCCCAGCACCCAGCAACCCCAGTGCACAACACCCAGCACCCGCAGCGCCCAGAAACCAACACACGCACACACCCAGCACGCCCACCGCCCAAAACCCAGCAGCCCAACATGCCCAGCACACAGCACCACCACCGCCACCACCCCCACTGCCCAGTACCCAGCACCCACACATGCCCAGCACCCAGACATGCCCAGCACACAGCACCAGCACCGCCCACCACCCCCACTGCCCAGTACCCAGCACCCACACATGCCCAGCACTCAGACATGCCCAGCAGGCAGCTTCTCTGCTGCCCACTGCCCAGCATCCCGACCGCCCAGTGCCCAGACATGCCCAGGCCCCGCCACACAGCACCCACACTGCCCAACACCCAGCACCCACACATACCCGGCACAACCAGGGCCCAGCACACAGCCCACGCACGTGCCAGGAATCCAGCATCCCCAGAGCACAGCACCCAGCAACCCCAGCACAGCCACCCAGCACCGCATATGCCCAGCATGAAGCACCGCATATGCCCACAACCCAGCACCCAGTACCTCCAGCACCAGGCATCCAGCACCAAGACATACCCTGCACTCAGTTATGCAGAGTACCTAGCAATACCGGGCCCAGCACCCCAGTACCTAGCACCCAACACTCCCACTGCACAACACCCACCTCCCGGACGTGCCCAGCACACAGCACCCCCACTGCCCCACACAGCCAGCGCCCAGTACCCAGCACCCAGACATGGCCAGCACCCAAACATGCCCAGCACTCAACACACCACTGCCCAGATCCCAGCAAACCAGCCCCCAACATCTCCAGTGATCAGCACATAGCACCCGGACATGCCCAGCACCCAGCACCCGCAGCGCTCAGCATCCACCACCCCCAGTGCTCTGTACTCAGCACACCAAACACCTACCATCCAGCACGCCCACACGTCTCACACCCAGCATCCCCAGTGCCCAGCAACCAGCATACCCAACACCCACCATCCATCACCCCCACACGTCTCACACCCAGCACCCCCAGTGCTCTGTACTCAGCACACCAAACACCCACCATCCAGCACCCCCACACGTCTCACACCCAGCACCCCCAGTGCCCAGTACCCCACACCCAGACATGCCCAGCACCCGGACATACACAGCACTCAGCACTGTCCTGCTTCCGGCTGGGACAGAGTTAACTTTCTTCCCAGTAGCTTGGGGGGTGTGCTGGCTTTTGGGTTTGGTGTGAGAGGAGCGTTGATGGCCCCTTAATGCTTTGGCTGTTGCTGGGCGGTGCTTGCACCGGGAGACTTTTGTTCTCTCTTTTCGGCCTCCCACAGGAAGCTCGGGGGGGGTGGGGGGTGGCGGGGGGGGGGGGAGCACAGCCGGGGTAGTTGACCTAGCTGGCCAATGGGGTATTCTATAGCATGTGACATCCTGCTCAGTATAAAACATGGGAGGGGGCGGGGGAGGGAAACGACTCTCCCCCCCCCCCCCCCGCCCCAGTCCATGACACGCGGTCGGCAGCGGTGAGCAGTTGCATTGTGCATTGCCTGCTTTGTATCGTCTGTTGTTGTTGTTGTTCTCATTGTTATTATTACTGTTCTACTTCGTTTTATTTCAACCATTAAACTGTTTTTATCTCAACCCGGGAGTTTTCCTACTTGTGCCCTCCCGATTCTCTCCCCCATCCCACGGGGTGGGGGGGGGGAGAGCCAGCGGCTGCGTGGGGTTTTTTTGCAGGCTGGGGTTAAACCACGACATGCACCCATCGTACCCTCCACCCAGCACCCCCAGGGCCCAGCACTCATTCCCAGACATGCGCACAACCTAGCACACCCACCGCCAACACACAGCCCCTGGACATGCCCAGCACCCGGCAGCCCCACTGCCCAGCACCGCATTGCCCAGCATCCGCAGCGCCCAGCACCCTCACTGCCCACCACCCAGAACAACAAGTGCCGAGCACACAGCATCCGGACATGCCCAGCACCGGGCACACCCAGCACCCACAAGACCCAGCACCCGGTCATGACCAGCAACTGGAAATGCCCACAGCCAGCACCTCTAGCTCCCAGCAGCCATCAACCCCAGTGCCTAGCACTCAGCACCCAGTCCTGCCAAGCACCCAACACCCCGGTGCTCAGCACCCTGCATCCGGTCGTGTCCAGGGCCCACCACACAGCACCCACACTGCCCAACACCCAGCACCCACACATACCCGGCACAACCAGGGCCCAGCACACAGCCCACGCACGTGCCAGGAATCCAGCATCCCCAGAGCACAGCACCCAGCAACCCCAGCACAGCCACCCAGCACCGCATATGCCCAGCATGAAGCACCGCATATGCCCACAACCCAGCACCCAGTAGCTCCAGCACCAGGCATCCAGCACCAAGACATACCCTGCACTCAGTTATGCAGAGTACCTAGCAACACCGGGCCCAGCACCCCAGTACCTAGCACCCAACACTCCCACTGCCCAACACCCACCTCCCGGACATGCCCAGCACACAGCACCCCCACCACCCCACACCGCCAGCACCCAGTATGCAGCACCCAGAAATGCCCAGCACCCAAACATGCCCAGCACTCAACACACCGCTGCCCAGATCCCAGCAAACCAGCCCCCAACATCTCCAGTGATCAGCACATAGCACCCGGAATGCCCAGCACCCGCAGCGCTCAGCACCCAGCACCCCCAGTGCCCAGCAGCCAGCACCGCAGCAACCAGCATCCCCAGCGCCCAGCACCCGGTCATGCCAAGCACCTGGACATGCCCAGCACCAAGCACGCCTGTGCCCAGCACACAATATCCCCAGCACCCAGTAGCCCCAGCACCCAGCAGCAAGAGATACCCTGCACCCGCTTACGCATAGTACCCACAGCGCTCAGCAGCCACCATCCCCAGTGCTCTGTACTCAGCACACCAAACACCCACCATCCAGCACCCCCACACGTCTCACACCCAGCACCCCCAGTGCGCAGTACCCCACACCCAGACATGCCCAGCACCCGGACATACACAGCACTCAGCACTGTCCTGCTTCCGGCTGGGACAGAGTTAACTTTCTTCCCAGTAGCTTGGGGGGTGTGCTGGCTTTTGGGTTTGGTGTGAGAGGAGCGTTGATGGCCCCTTAATGCTTTGGCTGTTGCTGGGCGGTGCTTGCACCGGGAGACTTTTGTTCTCTCTTTTCGGCCTCCCACAGGAAGCTCGGGGGGGGTGGGGGGTGGCGGGGGGGGGGGGGAGCACAGCCGGGGTAGTTGACCTAGCTGGCCAATGGGGTATTCTATAGCATGTGACATCCTGCTCAGTATAAAAAATGGGAGGGGGCGGGGGAGGGAAACGACTCTCCCCCCCCCCCCCGCCCCAGTCCATGACACGCGGTCGGCAGCGGTGAGCAGTTGCATTGTGCATTGCCTGCTTTGTATCGTCTGTTGTTGTTGTTCTCATTGTTATTATTACTGTTCTACTTCGTTTTATTTCAACCATTAAACTGTTTTTATCTCAACCCGGGAGTTTTCCTACTTGTGCCCTCCCGATTCTCTCCCCCATCCCACGGGGTGGGGGGGGGGAGGAGAGCCAGCGGCTGCGTGGGGTTTTTTTGCAGGCTGGGGTTAAACCACGACATGCACCCATCATACCCTCCACCCAGCACCCCCAGGGCCCAGCACTCATTCTCGGACATGCGCACAACCTAGCACACCCACCACCAACACACAGCCCCTGGATATGCCCAGCACCCAGCAGCCCCACTTCCCAGCACCCCCAGCATCCCCAGCACCCAGCAGCAAGAGATACCCTGCACCCGCTTATGCATGGTACCCAGCACTCCCAGGGCCCAGCAACCAGCACCCCGAGTACTTAGCCTCCAGCACCCACACCAGCCAGCACCCAGCAAGGCCGGTACCCAGCAACCTCAGGGCCCAGAACCCAGCAGCCAGCCATTGCCCAGCACCCAGACATGCCCAGCACCCAGCAACCCCAGTGCACACAACCCAGAAGCCCCAGCGCCCAGAAACCAACAGCCCCAGTGCCCAGCACTCCCAGGGCTCAGAAACCAACATTCGCATGCACCCAACACTCCAACCACCCAGCACCCGGACATGCCCAGCATGCAGCACCACCAGGGACCACCACCCCCAGCACCTCGCACCCAGCACTACCACTGCCCAGCACCTGGACATGCCCAGCACCCAGATGTGCCCAGCAGGCAGCTTCCCTGCTGCCCACCGCCCAGCATCGCGACCGCCCAGCACCCCGACCGCCCAGCACCTGGACATGCCCAGGCCCCGCCACACAGCACCCACACTGCCCAATACCCAGCACCCACACATACCCAGCACAACCAGGGCCCAGCACACACACATGCCAGGTTAAACCATGACATGCACCCATCATACCCTCCACCCAGCACCCCCATGGCCCAGCGCTCATTCCCAGACATGCGCACAACCTAGCACACCCACCGCCAACACACAGCCCCTGGACATGCCCAGCACCCAGCAGTCCCAATGCCCAGCACCCAGCAGCCCCAGCATCCAGCAGCAAGAGATACCCTGCACCCGCTTATGCATGGTACCCAGCACTCCCAGGGCCCAGCAACCAGCACCCCGAGTACTTAGCCTCCAGCACCCACACCAGCCAGCACCCAGCAAGGCCGGTGCCCAGCACCCAGCAACCTCAGGGCCCAGAACCCAGC
The DNA here is from genome assembly GCF_964195595.1 of Calonectris borealis. Taxonomy (NCBI): domain Eukaryota; kingdom Metazoa; phylum Chordata; class Aves; order Procellariiformes; family Procellariidae; genus Calonectris; species Calonectris borealis. The sequence continues at coordinate 156,971 of NW_027441519.1, read as the reverse complement.
AGCCAGCCATTGCTCAGCACCCAGACATGCCCAGCACCCAGCAACCCCAGTCCACACAACCCAGAAGCCCCAGTGCCCAGAAACCAACCACCCCAGTGTCCAGCACCCAGTACACCCAGGGCCCAGCAACCAACACCCGCACATGCCCAGCACCCCCACCACCCAGCACACCCAAAGACTATCACGCCCAGCGCCAAGCACCCAGCACCGCCATTGCCTAGCACCGGGACATGCCCAGCACCCAGTACCACCACCACCAGTGCACAGTACCAAGCACCCGGATATGCCCAGCACGGAGACATTCCTACCAGGCAGCTTCCCTGCTCCCCATCGCCCAGGACCTCCAGTGCCCATCACCCAGCACCGGGACATGCCCAGCGCCCACCACACAGCACCCATACTGCCCAACACCCAGCACCCACACATACCCAGCACAACCAGGGCACAGCACACGCACATGCCAGGAATCCAGCACCCTCGCAGCACAGCACCCAGCAAACCCAGAGCACACACCTAGCACCGGATATGGCCAGCACCGCATATGGCCAGCACCAAGACATACCCTGCACTCAGTTATGCATAGTACCAAGCAATGCCAGGGCCCAGCATCCCCAGTACTTAGCACCCAGCACTCCCACCGCCCAATACCCACCACTCGGATGTACCCAGCACCCCCACTGCCCGTGCCCAGCACCCAGACATGCCCAGCACCCAAACATGCCCAGCGCCCAACACACCAGAAAGCAGCAAACCAGCCCCCACCATCCCCAGTGATCTGCACATAGCACCCAGCACACGCTGCGCTCAGCACCCACCACCCACAGTGCCCAGAAACCAGCATACCCAATGCCCAGCATCCAGTACCACCACCCCCCCAACTGCCCAGTACCCGCACGCGGATATGCCCAGCACCCAAACATACACAGTACCCCTAGGACCCAGCACTCAGAACTCCAGTGCACTGCACTGTCCTGCTTCTGGCTGGGACAGAGTTAACTTTCTTCCCAGTAGCTTGGGAGGGTGTGCTGGCTTTTGGGTTTGGTGTGAGAGGAGCGTTGATGGCCCCTTAATGCTTTGGCTGTTGCTGGGCGGTGCTTGCACCGGGAGACTTTTGTTCTCTCTTTTCGGCCTCCCACAGGAAGCTCGGGGGGGGGTGGGGGGGCGGGGGGATGGGGAGCACAGCCGGCGTAGTTGACCCAGCTGGCCAATGGGGTATTCTATAGCATGTGACATCCTGCTCAGTATAAAAAAATGGGAGGGGGCTCTCCCCCCCCCGTTCACGACACACGGTCGGCAGCGGTGAGCAGTTGCATTGTGCATTGCCTGCTTTGTATCGTCTGTTGTTGTTGTTGTTCTCATTGTTATTATTACTGTTCTACTTCATTTTATTTCAATCATTAAACTGTTTTTATCTCAACCCGGGAGCTTTCCTACTTGTGCCCTCCCGATTCTCTCCCCCATCCCACGGGGTGGGGGGGGGGGAGGTGAGCCAGTGGCTGCGTGGGATTTATTTGCAGGCTGGGGTTAAACCAACACATGCACCCATCATACCCTCCACCCAGCACTGCCAGGGCCCAGCACTCCCATGGCCCAGCACTGATTCCCACACATGCACACAACCCAGCACACGCACCACCAATGCACAGCACCTCGACATGCCCAGCAGCCCAGCACCCAGCACCCAGCAGCCCCAGCACCAGGACATGACAAGAAGCCAGTCCCCGCAGTGCCCAACAACCAACGACTCAGCAACGGAACATGCCTAGCACCAGGCACCACCAATGTGTAGCAAGGAGTGCTAGGTGTGGTGGATATGGCACATTTGGGGTGCTGGAGCTGGCTGGGTGTTGGGCAGCTGAGAAGGGTCTCTCAAGGGAAGGTGAGAGCCACCAACATCTTTCAGTCCTGCCTGTTAGTTTATAGGAGCCCGAAGAGGGGATCGACTGCTTTGCAGTTGGGCTGTGGTAAGGTTGCTGGTTGGGTGGTAGAGCGAGAGCAGCTCCCTCGGAAAGGGCTGCCCGAAAGGCAAGAGCCAGAAACAGCTTTCAATCCTGGTTCTTTCTGTGTTGGAGCGCCCTCTGGTGGGAAGCCGTTTACGAAATGGGCTCGAGAGATGGTAAGGCAAAGGTTGATATTTCGGTTTGAGAATAAGGGAGAGGGGTGGTGGGACCGGGAAGGGTCCCGTGGTGGGTCCATGCGGTGGGTGGCGTTAACTAATGCAGAAGGATCTCGTTATCTACGCAGAACCTCAAACTATCCCTTATCCTCTTCAGAGGCAAGCTCCGAAACGGCCACCCACCTCCTCCGGCTCAGGCACAGAAATAGCCAGGAATCAAGGACGATGCTGGCCCTCACGATCTCTTGGCAGCCACTTCTCAGCCCCATCAACACCGTGGCACTGTACCTCTGCTCGCACCTAACAGCGACCTATCCCTTACCCTCATCAGGGCCAAGCTCCGAAGTGGCCACCCACCACATGGAGCTAGGCACTGAAGTAGATAGGAACCAAGGCGGATGCTGGCCCTCACGGTCCCTTGGCAGCCCCTTCTCAGCCCCACCAACACCGGGGCTCTGTCGCTGTTCTCCCACTTATCCTCGACATATCCCTGACCCTCACCAGGGCCACCTCCGAAGCGGCCAGCCTCCACATGGGGCTTGGCACTGAAGTAGCCAGGAAACAAGGTTGATGCTGGCTCTCACGATCACTTCGCAGCCCCTTCTCAGCCGCACCAATGCCGGGGCTCTGTCTCTGTTCTCCCACCTTACCTCAACCTAGCCCAGACCCTCATCAGGGCCAAGCTCCGAAGTGGCCACCCACCACATGGAGCTAGGCACTGAAGTAGCCAGGAACAAAGGCTGATGCTGGCCCTCACGGTCCCTTGGCAGCCCCTTCTCAGCCCCACCAACACCGGGGCTCTGTGCCTGTTCTCCCACCTAACCTCAACCGAGCCCTGACCCTCATCAGGGCCAAGCTCCGAAGCGGCCACCCTCCACGTGGAGCTTGGCACTAAAGTAACCAGAAATCCAGCTTGATGCTGGCCCTCCCCTTCCCTTGGTAGCCCCACCAAAACCGGGGCTCTGTCTCTGTTCTCCACCTTATCCTCGACATATCCCTTCCCCTCATCGGAGCCAAGCTCCGAAGAGGCCACCCTCAACATGGGGCTCAGGCACTGAAGGGCAGCCCCGTCTCAGCCCCACTAATACCGGGGCTCTGTGTCTCTGCTCGCACCTAACAGCGACCTATCCCTTACCCTCATCGGAGCCAAGCTCCGAAGAGACCACTCCCCACGTGGGGCTTAGGTACTGAAGTAGCCTGGAATCAAGGTTGATGCTGGCCCTCACGATCTCTTTGCAGCCCTTTCTCAGCCCCACCAATACCGGGGCTCTGTATCTGTTCTCCCACTTAGCCTCGACATATCCCTTACCCTCAATAGGGCCAAGCTCCGAAGAGGCCACCCTCGACATAGGGTTCAGGCACTGAAGTAGCTAGGAACCAAGGTTGATGGTGGCCCTCACCTTCCATTTGCAGTTCCTAGGCAGCCCCACCAACATCGGGGATCTGTGCCTGTTCTCCCTCCTAACCTCAACCTAGCCCTGACCCTCATCAGGGCCAAGCTCCGAAGCGGCCACCCTCCACGTGGAGCTTGGCACTAAAGTAACCAGAAATCCAGCTTGATGCTGGCCCTCCCCTTCCCTTGGTAGCCCCACCAAAACCGGGGCTCTGTCTCTGTTCTCCACCTTATCCTCGACATATCCCTTCCCCTCATCGGAGCCAAGCTCCGAAGAGGCCACCCTCAACATGGGGCTCAGGCACTGAAGGGCAGCCCCGTCTCAGCCCCACCAATACCGGGGCTCTGTGTCTCTGCTCGCACCTAACAGCGACCTATCCCTTACCCTCATCGGAGCCAAGCTCCGAAGAGACCACTCCCCACGTGGGGCTAAGGTACTGAAGTAGCCTGGAATCAAGGTTGATGCTGGCCCTCACGATCTCTTTGCAGTCCTTTCTCAGCCCTACCAATACCGGAGCTCTGTAGCTGTTCTCCCACTTAGCCTCGACATATCCCTTACCCTCAATAGGGCCAAGCTCCGAAGAGGCCACCCTCGACATAGGGTTCAGGCACTGAAGTAGCTAGGAACCAAGGTTGATGGTGGCCCTCACCTTCCATTTGCAGTCCCTAGGCAGCCCCACCAACATCGGGGATCTGTGCCTGTTCTCCCTCCTAACCTCAACCAAGCCGAGACCCTCATCAGGGCCAAGCTCCGAAGCGGCCACCCTCCACGTGGAGCTTGGCACTAAAGTAACCAGAAATCCAGCTTGATGCTGGCCCTCCCCTTCCCTTGGTAGCCCCACCAAAACCGGGGCTCTGTCTCTGTTCTCCACCTTATCCTCGACATATCCCTTCCCCTCATCGCAGCCAAGCTCCGAAGAGGCCACCCTCAACATGGCGCTCAGGCACTGAAGGGCAGCCCCGTCTCAGCCCCACCAATACCGGGGCTCTGTGTCTCTGCTCGCACCTAACAGCGACCTATCCCTTACCCTCATGGGAGCCAAGCTCCGAAGAGACCACTCCCCACGTGGGGCTTAGGTACTGAAGTAGCCTGGAATCAAGGTTGATGCTGGCCCTCACGATCTCTTTGCAGCCCCTTCTCAGCCCCACCAATACCAGGGCTCTGTATCTGTTCTCCCACTTATCCTCGACAGATCCCTTACCCTCATCAGGGCAAAGCGCCGCAGCGGCCACACTCCACATGGGGCTTGGCACTGAAGTAGCCAGGAATCAAGGCTGATGCTGGCCCTCACGTTCCCTTGGCAGCCCCTTCTCAGCCCCACCAACACCGGGGCTCTGTGCCTGTTCTCCCACCTAACCTCAACCGAGCCCTGACCCTCATCAGGGCCAAGCTCCGAAGCGGCCACCCTTCACGTGGAGCTTGGCTCTAAGGTAAGCAGGAATCCAGCTTGATGCTGGCCCTCACCTTCCCTTGGTAGCCCCACCAAAACCGGGGCTCTGTCTCTGTTCTCCACCTTATCCTCGACATATCCCTTCCCCTCATCAGAGCCAAGCTCCGAAGAGGCCACCCTCAACATGGGGCTCAGGCACTGAAGGGCAGCCCCGTCTCAGCCCCACCAATACCGGGGCTCTGTGTCTCTGCTCGCACCTAACAGCGACCTATCCCTTACCCTCATCGGAGCCAAGCTCCGAAGCGACCACTCCCCACGTGGGGCTTAGGTACTGAAGTAGCCTGGAATCACGGTTGATGCTGGCCCTTACGATCTCTTTGCAGCCCCTTCTCAGCCCCACCAATACCGGGGCTCTGTAGCTGTTCTCCCACTTAGCCTCGACAGATCCCTTACCCTCATCAGGGCAAAGCGCCGCAGCCACCACCGGCCACATGGGGCTTGGCACTGAAGTAGCCAGGAATCAAGGGTGGTGCTGGCCCTCCCCTTCCATTTAGGGTCCCTAGGCAAGCCCACCAACACCGGGGCTCTGTGCCTGTTCTCCCTCCTAACCTCAACCAAGCCGAGACCCTCACCAGGGCCAAGCTCCGAAGTGGCCACCGGCCACATGGAGCTAGGCACTGAAGTAGCCAGGAACAAAGGCTGATGCTGGCCCTCACGGTCCCTTGGCAGCCCCTTCTCAGCCCCACCAACACCGGGGCTCTGTGCCTGTTCTCCCACCTAACCTCAACCGAGCCCTGACCCTCATCAGGGCCAAGCTCCGAAGCGGCCACCCTCCACGTGGAGCTTGGCACTAAAGTAACCAGAAATCCAGCTTGATGCTGGCCCTCACCTTCCCTTGGTAGCCCCACCAAAACCGGGGCTCTGTCTCTGTTCTCCACCTTATCCTCGACATATCCCTTCCCCTCATCAGAGCCAAGCTCCGAAGAGGCCACCCTCAACATGGCGCTCAGGCACTGAAGGGCAGCCCCGTCTCAGCCCCACCAATACCGGGGCTCTGTGTCTCTGCTCGCACCTAACAGCGACCTATCCCTTACCCTCATCGGAGCCAAGCTCCGAAGCGACCACTCCCCACGTGGGGCTTAGGTACTGAAGTAGCCTGGAATCAAGGTTGATGCTGGCCCTCACGATCTCTTTGCAGCCCCTTCTCAGCCCCACCAATACCGGGGCTCTGTAGCTGTTCTCCCACTTAGCCTCGACAGATCCCTTACCCTCAATAGGGCCAAGCTCCGAAGAGGCCACCCTCGACATAGGGTTCAGGCACTGAAGTAGCTAGGAACCAAGGTTGATGCTGGCCCTCACCTTCCATTTGCAGGCCCTTCTCAGCCCCACCAACACCGGGGCTCTGTGCCTGTTCTCCCACTTAGCCTCGACAGATCCCTTACCCTCATCAGGGCAAAGCGCCGCAGCGGCCACACTCCACATGGGGCTTGGCACTGAGATAGCCAGGAATCAAGGGTGGTGCTGGGCCTCACCTTCCATTTGCAGTCCCTAGGCAAGCCCACCAACACCGGGGCTCTGTGCCTGTTCTCCCTCCTAACCTCAACCAAGCCGAGAACCTCACCAGGGCCAAGCTCCGAAGTGGCCACCGGCCACATGGAGCTAGGCACTGAAGTAGCCAGGAACAAAGGCTGATGCTGGCCCTCACGGTCCCTTGGCAGCCCCTTCTCAGCCCCACCAACACCGGGGCTCTGTGCCTGTTCTCCCACCTAACCTCAACCGAGCCCTGACCCTCATCAGGGCCAAGCTCCGAAGCGGCCACCCTCCACGTGGAGCTTGGCACTACGGTAAGCAGAAGTCCAGCTTGATGCTGGCCCTCACCTTCCCTTGGTAGCCCCACCAAAACCGGGGCTCTGTCTCTGTTCTCCACCTTATCCTCGACATATCCCTTCCCCTCATCGGAGCCAAGCTCCGAAGAGGCCACCCTCAACATGGGGCTCAGGCACTGAAGGGCAGCCCCACCAATACCGGGGCTCTGTGTCTCTGCTCGCACCTAACAGCGACCTATCCCTTACCCTCATGGGAGCCAAGCTCCGAAGAGACCACTCCCCACGTGGGGCTTAGGTACTGAAGTAGCCTGGAATCAAGGTTGATGCTGGCCCTCACGATCTCTTTGCAGCCCCTTCTCAGCCCCACCAATACCAGGGCTCTGTATCTGTTCTCCCACTTATCCTCGACAGATCCCTTACCCTCATCAGGGCAAAGCGCCGCAGCGGCCACACTCCACATGGGGCTTGGCACTGAAGTAGCCAGGAATCAAGGCTGATGCTGGCCCTCACGTTCCCTTGGCAGCCCCTTCTCAGCCCCACCAACACCGGGGCTCTGTGCCTGTTCTCCCACCTAACCTCAACCGAGCCCTGACCCTCATCAGGGCCAAGCTCCGAAGCGGCCACCCTTCACGTGGAGCTTGGCTCTAAGGTAAGCAGGAATCCAGCTTGATGCTGGCCCTCACCTTCCCTTGGTAGCCCCACCAAAACCGGGGCTCTGTCTCTGTTCTCCACCTTATCCTCGACATATCCCTTCCCCTCATCGGAGCCAAGCTCCGAAGAGGCCACCCTCAACATGGGGCTCAGGCACTGAAGGGCAGCCCCGTCTCAGCCCCACCAATACCGGGGCTCTGTGTCTCTGCTCGCACCTAACAGCGACCTATCCCTTACCCTCATCGGAGCCAAGCTCCGAAGAGACCACTCCCCACGTGGGGCTTAGGTACTGAAGTAGCCTGGAATCAAGGTTGATGCTGGCCCTCACGATCTCTTTGCAGCCCCTTCTCAGCCCCACCAATACCGGGGCTCTGTAGCTGTTCTCCCACTTAGCCTCGACAGATCCCTAACCCTCATCAGGGCAAAGCGCCGCAGCGGCCACACTCCACATGGGGCTTGGCACTGAGATAGCCAGGAATCAAGGGTGGTGCTGGGCCTCACCTTCCATTTGCAGTCCCTAGGCAAGCCCACCAACACCGGGGCTCTGTGCCTGTTCTCCCTCCTAACCTCAACCTAGCCGAGACCCTCATCAGGGCAAAGCTTCGAAGCGGACACACTCCACATGGGGCTTGGCATTGAGATAGCCAGGAATCAAGGCTGATCCCGGACCTCGCCTTCCGTTTGCAGTCCCTAGGCAGCCCCACCAATACCGGCGCTCTGTGTCTGTTCCCCCAGTTATCCTCGACGTATACCTTCTCCTCATCAGGGCCAAGCTCCGAAGCGGCCACCCACCACGTGGGGCTCTGGGGCAGACGTGGCCAGGAATGAAGGCTGATGCTGGCCCTCACGATCTCTTGTCAGCCCCTCCTCAGCCCCACCAACCCCTGCCCCCTTCTCTTTGGTCTCCCACCTAAGCATCAACCTACATCTTACCTTCAGCAGAGCCAGACTCTGAAACGTCTACCCACCAGATGGCGCTCCAACACAGAGGGAACCTGTGTTCGTTGCACTCGCCTGCCCCGGCAGCCCTTTGAGGTCCCCACCACCACCGGGGCTAGGCGCTTGCCGTAGCACTCAACCGTCAACCTTGCCGCAGCCCAACTGCAAAGCAGACAAGCGCCCCGTCGAGCTCCCACACACGTTTTGCCAGGACTGAAATATGTTCGCAGCGCTCACCTTCCCTTTACAGCCCCTTCTCAGCTGCCCAGCACCCAGCCATCTCCAGCACCGCAAATGCGCAACATCCAGCACACCTAGCACCCCTTGGGATCTTTGGCAGTGCTTGGTGCTGGGCATGTGTCGGTGCTGGGTCGTGGGGGTACTGTGTGCTAGGCCCTGAGTGGAGTGGGTTCTGGACAGGTCTGGGTGCTGCGGTTGCTGGGTGTTGGGCATATCTGGGTGCTCGCCATGTCCCTGTGCTGGGCACTGGGAGGATTTGGTGCTGGGAATGGGCAGGCGATGATCGTGCCTGGGTGGTGGATGCGGGCTACAGGCAGTGCTGGGCACTGGCTGCGCTGGGTGCTGGTCATTGGGGGTACTGGGTTCTAGGCACTGGGCATGCGGGGTGCTGGACATCTCTGGGTGCTGAGCATGTCCAAGTGATGGGTCCGGGGCACTGGGACTGCTGGGCAGTGGGGGTGCTGGGGACTATGCATATCAGGGTGCTGGGCATGCCTGTGTACTGAGTGCTTGGCGCTGGGTTCTGGATGCTGGCTGGTGGGCATTGTCTGTGTGCTGGTTATTGGGCACTGGCGGTGGTAGGCATGGGAGTGCTTGTTGCTGGGCATTTTCTGATCCTGGCTGTTGGGGGCGCTGAGCACTGGGCATGTCTGGGTGATGGATGGAGGGAGTTTTGGGTGCTGGGCACTAGGGGTGCTGGCTAGTGGGTATGTCCGTGTGCTGGGTATGTCCATATGCCGGATGCTGTGTGCTGGGGATGCTGGGCACTGGGGTTAGTGGGTGCTGTGCACTGGGGTTGCTGGGTGCTGGGCAGCGCGACTGCTGGGGGCTGGGAGTGCTGGGTACTATGCATAAGCGGGTGCAGGGTATGTCTTGCTGCTGGATGGTGGGTTCTGGGGCTACTGGGAGCTGGGGGTATTGGGTGCTGGGCACTGGGGTTGCTGGGTGCTAAGTCCTGTGGGTGCTGGTTGCTGGGCCCTGGGAGTGCTGGGTACTATGCATAAGCGGGTGCAGGGTATGTCTTGCTGCTGGGTGCTGGGGGTATTGGGTGTTGGCCACTGGGGTGTTGGGTGCTGGGCATGTCCTCGTCCTTGGCATGACTGATGCTGGGCACTGGGGGTACTGGCTGCTGGGAGCTAGGGGTGCTGGCTTTGGGCATTTCAGTTGCTGGACATGACCAGGTGCTGGGCGTCTCCAGGTGCTGGGCATGTGCGGATGCTGTGTGCTCGGCACTTGGGGTTCTGGGTGGTCGGCGGTGAGGGTGCTGGACGCTGGGGATGCTGGCTGTTGCGGTGCTGGGTGCTGGGCACTGGGGCTGCTGAGTGGTGGGCATGTCCAGGTGCTGTTTGTTGGCGGTTGGGGTGCTGGGTTGTGCGCCTGTCCAGGAGTTAGTGCTGGGCCCTGGGGGTGCTGTGTATGTCCGAGTGCTGGGCATGTCTGGATGCTGGGTAAACGGGTTCTTGGGCTGTGGGGGTGTTGGGTATGCTGGTTTCTGGGCACTGGGGAGGTGCTGGCTGCGAGACCTGTATGGTGGTGGGTGTTTGGTGTACTGGGTGCAGGGCGCTGGGCGTGCTGGGCATGTCCGGGTGCTACGTGCTGATCACTGGGGATGTTGGGGGCTGGTTTGCTGTGTTCTGGTGTGTAGCGTGCTGGGCATGTTTGGGTGCTGGGCATGTCCAGGTGCTGGGTACTGGGCGCTGGGGGTGGTGGTCCCTGGGGGTGCTGTGTGCTGGGCATGTCCGGGGGGTGGGTTGGGCAGTGGGGTTGCTGGGTGCTGGGAATGTGCGGGTGCTGGGGGCTGGGCCCTGAGGTTGATGGGGGCTGGGCACTCGGGTTGCTGGGTGCTGGCTGGTGCGGTTGCGGGGCCCTGGTGTTGCTGGGTACTATGCATAACTGAGTGCAGGGTATCTCTTGGTGCTGGAGGTGCTGGGCATATCCGGTGCTGGGCCTGTGCTCTGGAGTTGCTGGGTTCTGTGCTCTGGGGGTGCTTGTTTCTTGGCACGTGCGTGTGCTGTGTGCTCTTCCCTGGTTGTGCTGGGTATGTGTGGGTGTTGGGCAGTGTGGGTGCTGTGTGGTGGGCGCTGGGCATGTCTGGGTGCTGGGTGATGGGCACTGGAGGTTCTGGGCGATGGGGAGCAGGGAAGCTGCCTGCTAGGCATGTCTGAGTGCTGGGCATGTCCGGGTGCTGGGTACTGTGCGCTGGCAGTGGTGGGCGGTGGTGGTGCTGGGTGCTGGGCATGTCCGGGTGCTAGGCAATGGCAGTGCTGGGTGCTTGGCGCTGGGGGTGATGGTCTTTGGGTGTGCTGGGTGCTGGGCATGTCCCTGTGCTGGGTGGTGGGGGTGCTGGGCATGTGCGGGTGTTGGTTGCCGGGCCCTGGGTGTACTGGGTGCTGGACGCTGGGGTGGTTGGTTTCTGGGCGCTGGGGCTGCTGGGTTCTGTGCCCCTGTGTTGCTGGGTGCTGAGCATGTCCGGGTGCTGGCCATGTCTAAGTGCAGCGTGCTGGGCACTGGGTGCTGGGGGGTGGGGGTGCTGGATGCTGAGTGTTGGGTATGCTGGTTTCCGGGCACTGGGCGGAAGTGTGTGAGACCTGTGGGGGTGTTGTATGGTGGGTGTTTGGGGTGCTGAGTGCTGCAGGTGCTGGGCATGTCCAGGTGCTATGTGCTGATCACTGGGGTTCTTGGGGGCTGGTTTGCTGTGTTCTGGTGTGTTGGGCGCTGGGCATGTTTGTCTGGGTGCTGGGCATGTCTGGGTGCTGGGTACTGGGAACTGGCAGTGCGGGGCGGTGCGGGTGCTGTGTGCTGGGCATGTCGGGGTGCTGGGCAGTGGGAGTGCTGGGTGCTAGGTACTGGGGGTGCTGGGCCTTGGCATTGCTGGCTACTATACATAACTGAGTGCAGGGTATGTCTTGGTGCTGGATGCTTGGTGCTGGAGGTACCGGGTGCTGGGCATATGCAGTGCTGGGTGTTGGGCATATCCGGTGCTGGGTGGCTGTGCTGGGGTTGCTGGGTGCTGTGCTGTGAGGGTGCTGGATTCCTGGCATGTGCGTGTACTGGGCCCTGGTTGTGCTGGGTATGTGTGGGTGCTGGGTGTTGGGCACTGGGGGAGGGTGGTGCTAGGTGCTGGGCATGTCCAGGTGCTGAGCAATGGTGGTGCTGGGTGGTTGGCGCTGGGGGTGGTGGTACCTGGGGCTGCTGTGTGCTGGGCACGTCGGGGTGCTGGGTTTTGGGCGGTGGGGGTGCTGGGTGCTGGGCGTGTGCCTGTGTTGGTTGCTGGACCCTGGCGTGCTGGGCGCTGGGGCTATCGGTTACCGGGTGCTGGGGGTGCTGGGTTCAATGCAGCGTATGCAGGTCCTGGGCAGTGGGTGTGCTGGAAGCTGGGTGTTGGGTATGCTGGTTCCTGCCACTGCGGGTGCTGGGTGTGAGACTTGTGGGCGTGCTGGATGGTGGGTGTTTGGTGTGCACCCTCACTGCCCACCACCCAGAACCCCAAGTGCCGAGCACACAGCATCCGGACGTGCCCAGCACCTGCACACGCCCAGCACCCACAAGACCCAACAACCAGCACTGGTCATGACCAGTACCTGGAAATGCCCACAGCCAGCACCCCTAGCTCCCCACACCCAGCACTCCCAGGGCCCAGCACGAATTCCCGGACATGCGCACAACCCAGCACACCCACCGCCAACACACAGCATCGAGACATGCCCAGCAGCCCCAGTGCCCAGCATCCACCAGCAAGACGTACCCTGCACCCAATTATGCATGGTATCCAGCACTCCCAGGGCCCAGCAACCAGGAGCCCCAGTACCTCGGCTCGCTTCTGTAATTCTACACAATGAAGACTTGTGGCTTAGAAGTTAGGGAACTAGCAGGTGTGGTGTTTGCAAGTGTGTAGAATTGTAGTCTAAATCGTGTCTCCTGGAAGCAGTGTTAGACTCTAGTGAAGAGTAACCTTGGAAACGAGAACCGTAAACAAACATAGTCCAGACGTGGCTCGGAGACAAACCTCGACCTTATAAGGAAAGAAAGGAACAGGTTCACAAAGAGTTCACGACCCCGCCGACCACCACAGACCACCCGAGACCCTCAAGGAGACCCTAAAGGTTTTAGTGCGCATGTGTCTAGGATGATGTAATATTATAATCGGTTCTCGGAAATTTAAGGAATATGTAAAAGAGAAACTGAAAATATGTATGAGAAGCATGGATACAAACAGAAAGGTGATTAGACCTGGTGTGCTTCATTTGTGGCAAGTCCACCGAGCACCCAGGCCTGAATAAAACAATCTCTCTCCTGAGCGTGTGGAATTGGTTCCTTGTGGAGGGATTTTTATTAAATAACGGTCATCCTATGAACATTCCAAGCACTGAGGATTTGTTAGTAATAGTAGAAGGCTGCTAAAGAGCAATTGTAGTTTTAGAGTCTCTGAAGTGATAGTAGAGTAGGAAAAACAGGCTAAGGAATGTAAATATCAGTAGATTATGTAACGGAATGCAGGCGCAGGAAGCGTTCGCGTGGACACCTGCTTTTGACCAATCTGTGTATGTTAAGATTCGTGTGCTTGCTGACTGTAAACCAATAGAGGATTCGGAGGTGCGCGTGTTACTGTGGCTAGCTTATAAAAGTAGCACAATATCTTGAAATAAAGGAGAATGACCATACCCACATTGGGACTCCTCATTACTCCGGGAACGCGCTCCTATTCCGACCCATGGTCACTCCAACAGTTCCTTCCACGCCGGGCACGAATCCGCTTTTCGGACAACACCTAGCCCCCAGCAGCCGCACCAGCAGCACCAGCAAGCCCAGTGCCCAGCACGCAGCAACCTCAGGGCCCAGCACCCAGCCGTGCCCGCCACCCGGACATGCCCAGCACCCAGCAACCCCAGTGCACAACACCCAGCACCCCCAGCGCCCAGAAACCAACACACGCACACACCCAGCACACCCACCGCCCAAAACCCAGCAGCCCAACATGCCCAGCACACAGCACCACCACCGCCACCACCCCCACTGCCCAGTACCCAGCACCCACACATGCCCAGCACCCAGACATGCCCAGCACACAGCACCAGCACCGCCCACCACCCCCACTGCCCAGTACCCAGCACCCACACATGCCCAGCACTCAGACATGCCCAGCAGGCAGCTTCTCTGCTGCCCACCGCCCAGCATCCCGACCGCCCAGCGCCCAGACATGCCCAGGCCCCGCCACACAGCACCCACACTGCCCAACACCCAGCACTCACACATACCCGGCACAACCAGGGCCCAGCACGCAGCATACGCACATGTCAGGAATCCAGCACCCTCACAGCACAGCACCCAGCAACCCCAGCACAGCCACCCAGCACCGCATATGCCCAGCACCTAGCACCGCATATGCCCAACACCCAGCACCCAGTACCTCCAGTACCCAGCATCCAGCACCAAGACATACCCTGCACTCAGTTATGCAGAGTACCTAGCAATACCGGGCCCAGCACCCCAGTACCTAGCACCCAACACTCCCACTGCCCAACACCCACCTCCCGGACGTGCCCAGCACACAGCACCCCCACTGCCCCACACAGCCAGCGCCCAGTACCCAGCACCCAGACATGGCCAGCACCCAAACATGCCCAGCACTCAACATACCACTGCCCAGATCCCAGCAAACCAGCCCCCAACATCTCCAGTGATCAGCACATAGCACCCGGACATGCCCAGCACCCAGCACCCGCAGCGCTCAGCATCCACCACCCCCAGTGCTCTGTACTCAGCACACCAAACACCTACCATCCAGCACGCCCACACGTCTCACACCCAGCATCCCCAGTGCCCAGCAACCAGCATACCCAACACCCACCATCCATCACCCCCACACGTCTCACACCCATGACCCCCAGTGCTCTGTACTCAGCACACCAAACACCCACCATCCAGCACCCCCACACGTCTCACACCCAGCACCCCCAGTGCGCAGTACCCCACACCCAGACATGCCCAGCACCCGGACATACACAGCACTCAGCACTGTCCTGCTTCCGGCTGGGACAGAGTTAACTTTCTTCCCAGTAGCTTGGGGGGTGTGCTGGCTTTTGGGTTTGGTGTGAGAGGAGCGTTGATGGCCCCTTAATGCTTTGGCTGTTGCTGGGCGGTGCTTGCACCGGGAGACTTTTGTTCTCTCTTTTCGGCCTCCCACAGGAAGCTCGGGGGGGGGTGGGGGGTGGCGGGGGGGGGGGAGTACAGCCGGGGTAGTTGACCTAGCTGGCCAATGGGGTATTCTATAGCATGTGACATCCTGCTCAGTATAAAACATGGGAGGGGGCGGGGGAGGGAAACGACTCTCCCCACCCCCCCCCCCCCCCCGCCCCAGTCCATCACACGCGGTCGGCAGCGGTGAGCAGTTGCATTGTGCATTGCCTGCTTTGTATCGTCTGTTGTTGTTGTTGTTCTCATTGTTATTATTACTGTTCTACTTCGTTTTATTTCAACCATTAAACTGTTTTTATCTCAACCCGGGAGTTTTCCTACTTGTGCCCTCCCGATTCTCTCCCCCATCCCACGGGGTGGGGGGGGGGAGAGCAAGCGGCTGCGTGGGGTTTTTTTGTAGGCTGGGGTTAAACCACGACATGCACCCATTGTACCCTCCACCCAGCACCCCCAGGGCCCAGCACTCATTCCCAGACATGCGCACAACCTAGCACACCCACCGCCAACACACAGCCCCTGGACATGCCCAGCACCCGGCAGCCCCACTGCCCAGCACCGCATTGCCCAGCATCCGCAGCGCCCAGCACCCTCACTGCCCACCACCCAGAACAACAAGTGCCGAGCACACAGCATCCGGACATGCCCAGCACCGGGCACACCCAGCACCCACAAGACCCAGCACCCGGTCATGACCAGCAACTGGAAATGCCCACAGCCAGCACCTCTAGCTCCCAGCAGCCATCAACCCCAGTGCCTAGCACTCAGCACCCAGTCCTGCCAAGCACCCAACACCCCGGTGCTCAGCACCCTGCATCCGGTCGTGTCCAGGGCCCACCACACAGCACCCACACTGCCCAACACCCAGCACCCACACATACCCGGCACAACCAGGGCCCAGCACACAGCCCACGCACGTGCCAGGAATCCAGCATCCCCAGAGCACAGCACCCAGCAACCCCAGCACAGCCACCCAGCACCGCATATGCCCAGCATGAAGCACCGCATATGCCCACAACCCAGCACCCAGTAGCTCCAGCAGAGGCATCCAGCACCAAGACATACCCTGCACTCAGTTATGCAGAGTACCTAGCAATACCGGGCCCAGCACCCCAGTACCTAGCACCCAACACTCCCACTGCCCAACACCCACCTCCCGGACATGCCCAGCACACAGCACCCCCACCACCCCACACCGCCAGCGCCCAGTATGCAGCACCCAGACATGGCCAGCACCCAAACATGCCCAGCACTCAACACACCGCTGCCCAGATCCCAGCAAACCAGCCCCCAACATCTCCAGTGATCAGCACATAGCACCCGGAATGCCCAGCACCCGCAGCGCTCAGCACCCAGCACCCCCAGTGCCCAGCAGCCAGCACCGCAGCAACCAGCATCCCCAGCGCCCAGCACCCGGTCATGCCAAGCACCTGGACATGCCCAGCACCAAGCACGCCTGTGCCCAGCACACAATATCCCCAGCACCCAGTAGCCCCAGCACCCAGCAGCAAGAGATACCCTGCACCCGCTTATGCATGGTACCCAGCACTCCCAGGGCCCAGCAACCAGCACCCCGAGTACTTAGCCTCCAGCACCCACACCAGCCAGCACCCAGCAAGGCCGGTACCCAGCAACCTCAGGGCCCAGAACCCAGCAGCCAGCCATTGCCCAGCACACAGACATGCCCAGCACCCAGCAACCCCAGTGCACACAACCCAGAAGCCCCAGCGCCCAGAAACCAACAGCCCCAGTGCCCAGCACTCCCAGGGCTCAGAAACCAACATTCGCATGCACCCAACACTCCAACCACCCAGCACCCGGACATGCCCAGCATGCAGCACCACCAGGGACCACCACCCCCAGCACCACGCACCCAGCACTACCACTGCCCAGCACCTGGACATGCCCAGCACCCAGATGTGCCCAGCAGGCAGCTTCCCTGCTGCCCACCGCCCAGCATCGCGACCGCCCAGCACCCCGACCGCCCAGCACCTGGACATGCCCAGGCCCCGCCACACAGCACCCACACTGCCCAATACCCAGCACCCACACATACCCAGCACAACCAGGGCCCAGCACACACACATGCCAGGTTAAACCATGACATGCACCCATCATACCCTCCACCCAGCACCCCCATGGCCCAGCGCTCATTCCCAGACATGCGCACAACCTAGCACACCCACCGCCAACACACAGCCCCTGGACATGCCCAGCACCCAGCAGTCCCAGTGCCCAGCACCCAGCAGCCCCAGCATCCAGCAGCAAGAGATACCCTGCAACTGCTTATGCATAATACCCAGCAGTCCCAGGGCCCAGCAACCAGCACTTAGCCCCCAGCACCCACACCAGCCAGCACCCAGCAAGGCCGGTGCCCAGCACCCAGCAACCTCAGGGCCCAGAACCCAGCAGCCAGCCATTGCCCAGCACCCAGACATGCCCAGCACCCAGCAACCCCAGTCCACACAACCCAGAAGCCCCAGTGCCCAGAAACCAACAGCCCCAGTGTCCAGCACCCAGTACACCCAGGGCCCGGCAACCAACACTCGCACATGCCCAGCACCCCCACCACCCAGCACACCCAAAGACTATCACGCCCAGCGCCAAGCACCCAGCACCGCCATTGCCTAGCACCGGGACATGCCCAGCACCCAGTACCACCACCACCAGTGCACAGTACCAAGCACCCGGATATGCCCAGCACGGAGACATTCCTACCAGGCAGCTTCCCTGCTCCCCATCGCCCAGGACCTCCAGTGCCCATCACCCAGCACCGGGACATGCCCAGCGCCCACCACACAGCACCCATACTGCCCAACACCCAGCACCCACACATACCCAGCACAACCAGGGCACAGCACACGCACATGCCAGGAATCCAGCACCCTCGCAGCACAGCACCCAGCAAACCCAGAGCACACACCTAGCACCGGATATGGCCAGCACCGGATATGGCCAGCACCAAGACATACCCTGCACTCAGTTATGCAGAGTACCAAGCAATGCCAGGGCCCAGCATCCCCAGTACTTAGCACCCAGCACTCCCACCGCCCAATACCCACCACCCGGACGTACCCAGCACCCCCACTGCCCGTGCCCAGCACCCAGACATGCCCAGCACCCAAACATGCCCAGCGCCCAACACACCAGAAAGCAGCAAACCAGCCCCCACCATCCCCAGTGATCTGCACATAGCACCCAGCACACGCTGCGCTCAGCACCCACCACCCACAGTGCCCAGAAACCAGCATACCCAATGCCCAGCATCCAGTACCACCACCACCCCAACTGCCCAGTACCCGCACGCGGATATGCCCAGCACCCGAACATACACAGTACCCCTAGGACCCAGCACTCAGAACTCCAGTGCACTGCACTGTCCTGCTTCTGGCTGGGACAGAGTTAACTTTCTTCCCAGTAGCTTGGGAGGGTGTGCTGGCTTTTGGGTTTGGTGTGAGAGGAGCGTTGATGGCCCCTTAATGCTTTGGCTGTTGCTGGGCGGTGCTTGCACCGGGAGACTTTTGTTCTCTCTTTTCGGCCTCCCACAGGAAGCTCGGGGGGGGGCTGGGGGGGCGGGGGGATGGGGAGCACAGCCGGCGTAGTTGACCCAGCTGGCCAATAGGGTATTCTATAGCATGTGACATCCTGCTCAGTATAAAAAATGGGAGGGGGCGGGGGAGGGGGCTCTCCCCCCCCCCCCGTTCACGACACACGGTCGGCAGCGGTGAGCAGTTGCATTGTGCATTGCCTGCTTTGTATCGTCTGTTGTTGTTGTTCTCATTGTTATTATTACTGTTCTACTTCATTTTATTTCAATCATTAAACTGTTTTTATCTCAACCCGGGAGCTTTCCTACTTGTGCCCTCCCGATTCTCTCCCCAATCCCACGGGGTGGGGGGAGGTGAGCTAGTGGCTGCGTGGGGTTTATTTGCAGGCTGGGGTTAAACCAACACATGCACCCATCATACCCTCCACCCAGCACTGCCAGGGCCCAGCACTCCCATGGCCCAGCACTGATTCCCACACATGCACACAACCCAGCACACGCACCACCAATGCACAGCACCTCGACATGCCCAGCAGCCCTGGAGCCCAGCACACAGCACCCAGCAGCCCCAGCACCAGGACATGACAAGAAGCCAGTCCCCGCAGTGCCCAACAACCCACGACTCAGCAACGGAACATGCCTAGCACCAGGCACCACCAATGTGTAGCAAGGAGTGCTAGGTGTGGTGGATATGGCACATTTGGGGTGCTGGAGCTGGCTGGGTGTTGGGCAGCTGAGAAGGGTCTCTCAAGGGAAGGTGAGAGCCACCAACATCTTTCAGTCCTGCCTGTTAGTTTATGGGAGCCCGAAGAGGGGATCGACTGCTTTGCAGTTGGGCTGTGGTAAGGTTGCTGGTTGGGTGGTAGAGCGAGAGCAGCTCCCTCGGAAAGGGCTGCCACGAAAGGCAAGAGCCAGAAACAGCTTTCAATCCTGGTTCTTTCTGTGTTGGAGCGCCCTCTGGTGGGAAGCCGTTTACGAAATGGGCTCGAGAGATGGTAAGGCAAAGGTTGATATTTCGGTTTGAGAATAAGGGAGAGGGGTGGTGGGACCGGGAAGGGTCCCGTGGTGGGTCCATGTGGTGGGTGGCGTTAACTAATGCAGAAGGATCTCGTTATCTACGCAGAACCTCAAACTATCCCTTATCCTCCTCAGAGGCAAGCTCCGAAACGGCCACCCACCTCCTCCGGCTCAGGCACAGAAATAGCCAGGAATCAAGGACGATGCTGGCCCTCACGATCTCTTGGCAGCCACTTCTCAGCCCCATCAACACCGTGGCACTGTACCTCTGCTCGCACCTAACAGCGACCTATCCCTTACCCTCATCAGGGCCAAGCTCCGAAGTGGCCACCCACCACATGGAGCTAGGCACTGAAGTAGATAGGAACCAAGGCGGATGCTGGCCCTCACGGTCCCTTGGCAGCCCCTTCTCAGCCCCACCAACACCGGGGCTCTGTCGCTGTTCTCCCACTTATCCTCGACATATCTCTGACCCTCACCAGGGCCACCTCCGAAGCGGCCACCCTCCACATGGGGCTTGGCACTAAAGTAGCCAGGAAACAAGGTTGATGCTGGCTCTCACGATCACTTCGCAGCCCCTTCTCAGCCGCACCAATGCCGGGGCTCTGTCTCTGTTCTCCCACCTTACCTCAACCTAGCCCAGACCCTCATCAGGGCCAAGCTCCGAAGCGGCCACCCTCCAGTGGAGCTTGGCACTAAGGTAAGCAGAAATCCAGCTTGATGCTGGCCCTCACCTTCCCTTGGTAGCCCCACCAAAACCGGGGCTCTGTCTCTGTTCTCCACCTTATCCTCGACATATCCCTTACCCTCATTGGAGCCAAGCTCCGAAGAGGCCACCCTCCACATGGGGCTCAGGCACTGAGATAGCCAGGAACCAAGGCTGATGGTGGCCCTCACCTTCCATTTGTAATCCCTAGGCAGCCCCACCAACACCGTGGCTCTGTGCCTGTTCTCCCACCTAACCTCAACCTAGCCCTGACCCTCATCAGGGCCAAGATGGGAAGTGGCCACCGACCACATGGGGCTTGGCACTGAAGTAGGCAGGAAGCAAGGCTGAGGCTGGCCCTCACGGGCTCTTGGCAGCTCCTTCTCAGGCCCACCAACACCGGGGCTCTGTGTCTCTGCTCGCACCTAAAATCGACCTATCCCTGACCCTCATCGGAGCCAAGCTCCGAAGCGACCACTCCCCACGTGGGGCTTAGGTACTGA
This sequence comes from Calonectris borealis, assembly GCF_964195595.1. Taxonomy (NCBI): domain Eukaryota; kingdom Metazoa; phylum Chordata; class Aves; order Procellariiformes; family Procellariidae; genus Calonectris; species Calonectris borealis. The sequence continues at coordinate 136,450 of NW_027441519.1, read as the reverse complement.
AGTAGCCTGGAATCAAGGTTGATGCTGGCCCTAACGATCTCTTTGCAGCCCCTTCTCAGCCCCACCAATACCGGGGCTCTGTAGCTGTTCTCCCACTTAGCCTCGACAGATCCCTTACCCTCATCAGGGCAAAGCGCCGCAGCGGCCACACTCCACATGGGGCTTGGCACTGAGATAGCCAGGAATCAAGGGTGGTGCTGGGCCTCACCTTCCATTTGCAGTCCCTAGGCAAGCCCACCAACACCGGGGCTCTGTGCCTGTTCTCCCTCCTAACCTCAACCTAGCCGAGACCCTCATCAGGGCCAAGCTCCAAAGTGGCCACCGGCCACATGGTCCTAGGCACTGAAGTAGCCAGGAACCAAGGCTGATGCTGGCCCTCACGGGCTCTTGGCAGCCCCTTCTCAGCCCCACCAACACCGGGGCTCTGTGCCTGTTCTCCCACCTAACCTCAACCGAGCCCTGACCCTCATCAGGGCCAAGCTCCAAAGCGGCCACCCTCCACGTGGAGCTTGGCACTAAGGTAACCAGAAATCCAGCTTGATGCTAGCCCTCACCTTCCCTTGGTAGCCCCACCAAAACCGGGGCTCTGTCTCTGTTCTCCACCTTATCCTCGACATATCCCTTACCCTCATCGGAGCCAAGCTCCGAAGAGACCACTCCCCACGTGGGGCTTAGGTACTGAAGTAGCCTGGAATCAAGGTTGATGCTGGCCCTCACGGTCCCTTGGCAGCCCCTTCTCAGCCCCACCAACACCGGGGCTCTGTGCCTGTCCTCCCACCTAACCTCAACCGAGCCCTGACCCTCATCAGGGCCAAGCTCCGAAGCGGCCACCCTCCACGTGGAGCTTGGCAATAAGGTAACCAGAAATCCAGCTTGATGCTAGCCCTCACCTTCCCTTGGTAGCCCCTTCTCAGCCCCACCAACACCGGGACTCTGTGCCTGTTCTCCCTCCTAACCTCAACCTAGCCGAGACCCTCATCAGGGCCAAGCTCCGAAGTGGCCACCGGCCACATGGAGCTAGGCACTGAAGTAGCCAGGAACCAAGGCTGATGCTGGCCCTCATGGTCCCTTGGCAGCCCCTTCTCAGCCCCACCAACACCGGGGCTCTGTGCCTGTTCTCTCACCTAACCTCAACCGAGCCCTGACCCTCATCAGGGCCAAGCTCCGAAGCGGCCACCCTCCACGTGGAGCTTGGCACTAAGGTAACCAGAAATCCAGCTTGATTTTCGCCCTCACCTTCCCTTGGCAGCCCCTTCTCGGCCCCACCAACACCGGGGCTCTGTCTCTGTTCTCCCTCCTAACCTCAACCTAGCCGAGACCCTCATCAGGGCCAAGCTCCGAAGTGGCCACCGGCCACATGGAGCTAGGCACTGAAGTAGCCAGGAACCAAGGCTGATGCTGGCCCTCACGGTCCCTTGGCAGGCCCTTCTCAGCCCCACCAACACCGAGGCTCTGTACCTGTTCTCCCACCTAACCTCAACCTAGCCCTGACCCTCATCAGGGCCAAGCTCCGAAGCGGCCACCCTCCACGTGGAGCTTGGCACTAAGGTAACCAGAAATCCAGCTTGATGCTGGCCCTCACCTTCCCTTGGTAGCCCCACCAAAACCGGGGCTCTGTCTCTGTTCTCCACCTTATCCTCGACATATCCCTTACCCTCATCGGAGCCAAGCTCCGAAGCGACCACTCCCCACGTGGGGCTTAGGTACTGAAGTAGCCTGGAATCAAGGTTGATGCTGGCCCTCACGGTCCCTTGGCAGCCCCTTCTCAGCCCCACCAACACCGGGGCTCTGTGCCTGTTCTCCCACCTAACCTCAACCGAGCCCTGACCCTCATCAGGGCCAAGCTCCAAAGCGGCCACCCTCCACGTGGAGCTTGGCACTAAGGTAACCAGAAATCCAGCTTGATGCTAGCCCTCACCTTTCCTTGGTAGCCCCTTCTCAGCCCCACCAACACCGGGGCTCTGTGCCTGTTCTCCCTCCTAACCTCAACCTAGCCGAGACCCTCATCAGGGCCAAGCTCCGAAGTGGCCACCGGCCACATGGAGCTAGGCACTGAAGTAGCCAGGAACCAAGGCTGATGCTGGCCCTCATGGTCCCTTGGCAGCCCCTTCTCAGCCCCACCAACACCGGGGCTCTGTGCCTGTCCTCCCACCTAACCTCAACCGAGCCCTGACCCTCATCAGGGCCAAGCTCCGAAGCGGCCACCCTCCACGTGGAGCTTGGCACTAAGGTAACCAGAAATCCAGCTTGATGCTAGCCCTCACCTTCCCTTGGTAGCCCCTTCTCAGCCCCACCAACACCGGGACTCTGTGCCTGTTCTCCCTCCTAACCTCAACCTAGCCGAGACCCTCATCAGGGCCAAGCTCCGAAGTGGCCACCGGCCACATGGAGCTAGGCACTGAAGTAGCCAGGAACCAAGGCTGATGCTGGCCCTCACGGTCCCTTGGCAGCCCCTTCTCAGCCCCACCAACACCGGGGCTCTGTACCTGTTCTCCCACCTAACCTCAACCTAGCCCTGACCCTCATCAGGGCCAAGCTCCGAAGCGTCCACCCTCCACGTGGAGCTTGGCACTAAGGTAACCAGAAATCCAGCTTGATGCTGGCCCTCACCTTCCCTTGGCAGCCCCTTCTCGGCCCCACCAACACCGGGGCTCTGTCTCTGTTCTCCCTCCTAACCTCAACCTAGCCGAGACCCTCATCAGGGCCAAGCTCCGAAGTGGCCACCGGCCACATGGAGCTAGGCACTGAAGTAGCCAGGAACCAAGGCTGATGCTGGCCCTCACGGTCCCTTGGCAGGCCCTTCTCAGCCCCACCAACACCGAGGCTCTGTACCTGTTCTCCCACCTAACCTCAACCTAGCCCTGACCCTCATCAGGGCCAAGCTCCGAAGCGGCCACCCTCCACGTGGAGCTTGGCACTAAGGTAACCAGAAATCCAGCTTGATGCTGGCCCTCACCTTCCCTTGGTAGCCCCACCAAAACCGGGGCTCTGTCTCTGTTCTCCACCTTATCCTCGACATATCCCTTACCCTCATCGGAGCCAAGCTCCGAAGCGACCACTCCCCACGTGGGGCTTAGGTACTGAAGTAGCCTGGAATCAAGGTTGATGCTGGCCCTCACGGTCCCTTGGCAGCCCCTTCTCAGCCCCACCAACACCGGGGCTCTGTGCCTGTTCTCCCACCTAACCTCAACCGAGCCCTGACCCTCATCAGGGCCAAGCTCCGAAGCGGCCACCCTCCACGTGGAGCTTGGCACTAAGGTAACCAGAAATCCAGCTTGATGCTAGCCCTCACCTTCCCTTGGTAGCCCCACCAAAACCGGGGCTCTGTCTCTGTTCTCCACCTTATCCTCGACATATCCCTTACCCTCATCGGAGCCAAGCTCCGAAGAGACCACTCCCCACGTGGGGCTTAGGTACTGAAGTAGCCTGGAATCAAGGTTGATGCTGGCCCTCACGGTCCCTTGGCAGCCCCTTCTCAGCCCCACCAACACCGGGGCTCTGTGCCTGTCCTCCCACCTAACCTCAACCGAGCCCTGACCCTCATCAGGGCCAAGCTCCGAAGCGGCCACCCTCCACGTGGAGCTTGGCACTAAGGTAACCAGAAATCCAGCTTGATGCTAGCCCTCACCTTTCCTTGGTAGCCCCTTCTCAGCCCCACCAACACCGGGGCTCTGTGCCTGTTCTCCCTCCTAACCTCAACCTAGCCGAGACCCTCATCAGGGCCAAGCTCCGAAGTGGCCACCGGCCACATGGAGCTAGGCACTGAAGTAGCCAGGAACCAAGGCTGATGCTGGCCCTCATGGTCCCTTGGCAGCCCCTTCTCAGCCCCACCAACACCGGGGCTCTGTGCCTGTCCTCCCACCTAACCTCAACCGAGCCCTGACCCTCATCAGGGCCAAGCTCCGAAGCGGCCACCCTCCACGTGGAGCTTGGCACTAAGGTAACCAGAAATCCAGCTTGATGCTAGCCCTCACCTTCCCTTGGTAGCCCCTTCTCAGCCCCACCAACACCGGGACTCTGTGCCTGTTCTCCCTCCTAACCTCAACCTAGCCGAGACCCTCATCAGGGCCAAGCTCCGAAGTGGCCACCGGCCACATGGAGCTAGGCACTGAAGTAGCCAGGAACCAAGGCTGATGCTGGCCCTCACGGTCCCTTGGCAGCCCCTTCTCAGCCCCACCAACACCGGGGCTCTGTGCCTGTTCTCTCACCTAACCTCAACCGAGCCCTGACCCTCATCAGGGCCAAGCTCCGAAGCGGCCACACTCCACGTGGAGCTTGGCACTAAGGTAACCAGAAATCCAGCTTGATGCTAGCCCTCACCTTCCCTTGGCAGCCCCTTCTCGGCCCCACCAACACCGGGGCTCTGTCTCTGTTCTCCCTCCTAACCTCAACCTAGCCGAGACCCTCATCAGGGCCAAGCTCCGAAGTGGCCACCGGCCACATGGAGCTAGGCACTGAAGTAGCCAGGAACCAAGGCTGATGCTGGCCCTCACGGTCCCTTGGCAGGCCCTTCTCAGCCCCACCAACACCGAGGCTCTGTACCTGTTCTCCCACCTAACCTCAACCTAGCCCTGACCCTCATCAGGGCCAAGCTCCGAAGCGGCCACCCTCCACGTGGAGCTTGGCACTAAGGTAACCAGAAATCCAGCTTGATGCTGGCCCTCACCTTCCCTTGGTAGCCCCACCAAAACCGGGGCTCTGTCTCTGTTCTCCACCTTATCCTCGACATATCCCTTACCCTCATCGGAGCCAAGCTCCGAAGCGACCACTCCCCACGTGGGGCTTAGGTACTGAAGTAGCCTGGAATCAAGGTTGATGCTGGCCCTCACGGTCCCTTGGCAGCCCCTTCTCAGCCCCACCAACACCGGGGCTCTGTGCCTGTTCTCCCACCTAACCTCAACCGAGCCCTGACCCTCATCAGGGCCAAGCTCCGAAGCGGCCACCCTCCACGTGGAGCTTGGCACTAAGGTAACCAGAAATCCAGCTTGATTTTAGCCCTCACCTTCCCTTGGTAGCCCCTTCTCAGCCCCACCAACACCGGGGCTCTGTCTCTGTTCTCCCTCCTAACCTCAACCTAGCCGAGACCCTCATCAGGGCCACGCTCCGAAGTGGCCACCGGCCACATGGAGCTAGGCACTGAAGTAGCCAGGAAACAAGGCTGATGCTGGCCCTCACGGTCCCTTGGCAGCCCCTTCTCAGCCCCACCAACACCGGGGCTCTGTACCTGTTCTCCCACCTAACCTCAACCGAGCCCTGACCCTCATCAGGGCCAAGCTCCGAAGCGGCCACCCTCCACGTGGAGCTTGGCACTAAGGTAACCAGAAATCCAGCTTGATGCTGGCCCTCACCTTCCCTTGGTAGCCCCACCAAAACCGGGGCTCTGTCTCTGTTCTCCACCTTATCCTCGACATATCCCTTACCCTCATCGGAGCCAAGCTCCGAAGAGGCCACCCTCAACATGGGGCTCAGGCACTGAAGGGCAGCCCCGTCTCAGCCCCACTAATACCGGGGCTCTGTGTCTCTGCTCGCACCTAACAGCAACGTATCCCTTACCCTCATCAGAGCCAAGCTCCGAAGAGACCACTCCCCACGTGGGGCTTAGGTACTGAAGTAGCCTGGAATCAAGGTTGATGCTGGCCCTTACGATATCTTTGCAGCCCCTTCTCAGCCCCACCAATACCAGGGCTCTGTAGCTGTTCTCCCACTTAGCCTCGACAGATCCCTTACCCTCATCAGGGCAAAGCGCCGCAGCGGCCACACTCCACATGGGGCTTGGCACTGAGATAGCCAGGAATCAAGGGTGGTGCTGGCCCTCACCTTCCATTTGCAGTCCCTAGGCAAGCCCACCAACACCGGGGCTCTGTGCCTGTTCTCCCTCCTAACCTCAACCTAGCCGAGACCCTCATCAGGGCCAAGCTCCGAAGTGGCCACCGGCCACATGGAGCTAGGCACTGAAGTAGCCAGGAACCAAGGCTGATGCTGGCCCTCACGGTCCCTTGGCAGCCCCTTCTCAGCCCCACCAACACCGGGGCTCTGTGCCTGTTCTCCCACCTAACCTCAACCTAGCCCTGACCCTCATCAGGGCCAAGCTCCGAAGCGGCCACCCTCCACGTGGAGCTTGGCACTAAGGTAACCAGAAATCCAGCTTGATGCTGGCCCTCACCTTCCCTTGGTAGCCCCACCAAAACCGGGGCTCTGTCTCTGTTCTCCACCTTATCCTCGACATATCCCTTACCCTCATCGGAGCCAAGCTCCGAAGCGACCACTCCCCACGTGGGGCTTAGGTACTGAAGTAGCCTGGAATCAAGGTTGATGCTGGCCCTCACGATCACTGCGCAGCCCCTTCTCAGCCCCACCAACACCGGGGCTCTGTGCCTGTCCTCCCACCTAACCTCAACCGAGCCCTGACCCTCATCAGGGCCAAGCTCCGAAGCGGCCACCATCCACGTGGAGCTTGGCACTAAGGTAACCAGAAATCCAGCTTGATGCTAGCCCTCACCTTCCCTTGGTAGCCCCTTCTCAGCCCCACCAACACCGGGGCTCTGTCTCTGTTCTCCCTCCTAACCTCAACCTAGCCGAGACCCTCATCAGGGCCAAGCTCCGAAGTGGCCACCGGCCACATGGAGCTAGGCACTGAAGTAGCCAGGAAACAAGGCTGATGCTGGCCCTCACGGTCCCTTGGCAGCCCCTTCTCAGCCCCACCAACACCGGGGCTCTGTACCTGTTCTCCCACCTAACCTCAACCGAGCCCTGACCCTCATCAGGGCCAAGCTCCGAAGCGGCCACCCTCCACGTGGAGCTTGGCACTAAGGTAACCAGAAATCCAGCTTGATTTTAGCCCTCACCTTCCCTTGGTAGCCCCTTCTCAGCCCCACCAACACCGGGGCTCTGTCTCTGTTCTCCCTCCTAACCTCAACCTAGCCGAGACCCTCATCAGGGCCAAGCTCCGAAGTGGCCACCGGCCACATGGAGCTAGGCACTAAAGTAGCCAGGAACCAAGGCTGATGCTGGCCCTCACGGTCCCTTGGCAGCCCCTTCTCAGCCCCACCAACACCGGGGCTCTGTGCCTGTTCTCCCACCTAACCTCAACCGAGCCCTGACCCTCATCAGGGCCAAGCTCCGAAGCGGCCACCCTCCACGTGGAGCTTGGCACTAAGGTAACCAGAAATCCAGCTTGATGCTAGCCCTCACCTTCCCTTGGTAGCCCCACGAAAACCGGGGCTCTGTCTCTGTTCTCCACCTTATCCTCGACATATCCCTTACCCTCATCGGGGCCAAGCTCCGAAGTGGCCACCGGCCACATGGAGCTAGGCACTGAAATAGCCAGGAACCAAGGCTGATGCTGGCCCTCACGGCCACGCTCCGAAGAGGCCACCCTCGACATGGGGCTCAGGCACTGAAGTAGCCAGGAACGAAGGTTGATGGTGGCCCTCACCTTCCATTTGCAGTCCCTAGGCAGCCCCACCAATACCGGGGCTCTGTGCCTGTTCTCCCACGTAACCTGAACCTAGCCCTGACCCTCATCAGGGCCAAGCTCCGAAGCGGCCACCCTCCACGTGGAGCTTGGCACTAAGGTAACCAGAAATCCAGCTTGATGCTAGTCCTCACCTTCCCTTGGTAGCCCCACGAAAACCGGGGCTCTGTCTCTGTTCTCCACCTTATCCTCGACATATCCCTTACCCTCATCGGGGCCAAGCTCCGAAGTGGCCACCGGCCACATGGAGCTAGGCACTGAAATAGCCAGGAACCAAGGCTGATGCTGGCCCTCACGGCCACGCTCCGAAGAGGCCACCCTCGACATGGGGCTCAGGCACTGAAGTAGCCAGGAACGAAGGTTGATGGTGGCCCTCACCTTCCATTTGCAGTCCCTAGGCAGCCCCACCAATACCGGGGCTCTGTGCCTGTTCTCCCACTTAACGTCAACCTAGCCCTGACCCTCATTAGGGCCAAGCTCCGAAGTGACCACCGTCCACATGGGGCTTGGCACTGAAGTAGCCAGGAACCAAGGCTGATGCTGGCCCTCACGGGCTCTTGGCAGCTCCTTCTCAGGCCCACCAACACCGGGGCTCTGTGTCTCTGCTTCACGTAACATCGACCTATCCCTGACCCTCATCGGAGCCAAGCTCCGAAGCGACCACTCCCCACGTGGGGCTTAGGTACTGAAGTAGCCAGGAACCAAGGTTGATGCTGGCCCTCACGATCTCTTGGCAGCTCCTTCTCAGCCCCACCAACACCGTGTTTCTGTGCCTGTTCTCCCACCTAACCTCAACCTAGCCCTGACCCTCATCAGGGCAAAGCTTCAAAGCGGCCACACTCCACATGGGGCTTGGCATTGAGATAGCCAGGAATCAAGGCTGATGCCGGACCTCGCCTTCCGTTTGCAGTCCCTAGGCAGCCCCACCAATACCGGCGCTCTGTGTCTGTTCCCCCAGTTATCCTCGACATATATCTTCTCCTCATCAGGGCCAAGCTCCGAAGCGGCCACCCACCACGTGGGGCTCTGGGGCAGACGTGGCCAGGAATGAAGGCTGATGCTGGCCCTCACGATCTCTTGTCAGCCCCTCCTCAGCCCCACCAACCCCTGCCCCCTTCTCTTTGGTCTCCCACCTAAGCATCAACCTACATCTTACCTTCAGCAGAGCCAGGCTCTGAAACGTCTACCCACCAGATGGCGCTCCAACACAGAGGGAACCTGTGTTCGTTGCACTCGCCTGCCCCGGCAGCCCTTTGAGGTCCCCACCACCACCAGGGCTAGGCGCTTGCCGTAGCACTCAACCGTCAACCTTGCCGCAGCCCAACTGCAAAGCAGACAAGCGCCCCGTCGAGCTCCCACACACGTTTTGCCAGGACTGAAATATGTTCGCAGCGCTCACCTTCCCTTTACAGCCCCTTCTCAGTTGCCCAGCACCCAGCCATCTCCAGCACCGCAAATGCGCAACATCCAGCACACCTAGCACCCCTTGGGATCTTTGGCAGTGCTTGGTGCTGGGCATGTGTCGGTGCTGGGTCGTGGGGGTACTGTGTGCTAGGCCCTGAGTGGAGTGGGTTCTGGACAGGTCTGGGTGCTGCGGTTGCTGGGTGTTGGGCATATCTGGGTGCTCGCCATGTCCCTGTGCTGGGCACTGGGAGGATTTGGTGCTGGGAATGGGCAGGCGATGATCGTGCCTGGGTGGTGGATGCGGGCTACAGGCAGTGCTGGGCGCTGGGTGCTGGTCATTGGGGGTACTGGGTTCTAGGCACTGGGCATGCGGGGTGCTGGACATCTCTGGGTGCTGAGCATGTCCAAGTGATGGGTCCGGGGCACTGGGACTGCTGGGCAGTGGGGGTGCTGGGGACTATGCATATCAGGGTGCTGGGCATGCCTGTGTACTGAGTGCTTGGCGCTGGGTTCTGGATGCTGGCTGGTGGGCATTGTCTGTGTGCTGGTTATTGGGCACTGGCGGTGGTAGGCATGGGAGTGCTTGTTGCTGGGCATTTTCTGATCCTGGCTGTTGGGGGCGCTGAGCACTGGGCATGTCTGGGTGATGGATGGAGGGAGTTTTGGGTGCTGGGCACTAGGGGTGCTGGCTAGTGGGTATGTCCGTGTGCTGGGTATGTCCATATGCCGGATGCTGTGCGCTGGGGACGCTGGGCACTGGGGTTAGTGGGTGCTGTGCACTGGGGTTGCTGGGTGCTGGGCAGCGCGACTGCTGGGGGCTGGGAGTGCTGGGTACTATGCATAAGCGGGTGCAGGGTATGTCTTGCTGCTGGATGGTGGGTTCTGGGGCTACTGGGAGCTGGGGGTATTGGGTGCTGGGCACTGGGGTTGCTGGGTGCTAAGTCCTGTGGGTGCTGGTTGCTGGGCCCTGGGAGTGCTGGGTACTATGCATAAGCGGGTGCAGGGTATGTCTTGCTGCTGGGTGCTGGGGGTATTGGGTGTTGGCCACTGGGGTGTTGGGTGCTGGGCATGTCCTCGTCCTTGGCATGACTGATGCTGGGCACTGGGGGTACTGGCTGCTGGGAGCTAGGGGTGCTGGCTTTGGGCATTTCAGTTGCTGGACATGACCAGGTGCTGGGCGTCTCCAGGTGCTGGGCATGTGCGGATGCTGTGTGCTCGGCACTTGGGGTTCTGGGTGGTCGGCGGTGAGGGTGCTGGACGCTGGGGATGCTGGCTGTTGCGGTGCTGGGTGCTGGGCACTGGGGCTGCTGAGTGGTGGGCATGTCCAGGTGCTGTTTGTTGGCGGTTGGGGTGCTGGGTTGTGTGCCTGTCCAGGAGTTAGTGCTGGGCCCTGGGGGTGCTGTGTATGTCCGAGTGCTGGGCATGTCTGGATGCTGGGTAAACGGGTTCTTGGGCTGTGGGGGTGTTGGGTATGCTGGTTTCTGGGCACTGGGGAGGTGCTGGCTGCGAGACCTGTATGGTGGTGGGTGTTTGGTGTACTGGGTGCAGGGCGCTGGGCGTGCTGGGTGCTGGGCATGTCCGGGTGCTACATGCTGATCACTGGGGATGTTGGGGGCTGGTTTGCTGTGTTCTGGTGTGTAGCGTGCTGGGCATGTTTGGGTTGTGGGCATGTCCAGGTGCTGGGTACTGGGCGCTGGGGGTGGTGGTCCCTGGGGGTGCTGTGTGCTGGGCATGTCCGGGGGGTGGGTTGGGCAGTGGGGTTGCTGGGTGCTGGGAATGTGCGGGTGCTGGGGGCTGGGCCCTGAGGTTGATGGGGGCTGGGCACTCGGGTTGCTGGGTGCTGGCTGGTGCGGTTGCGGGGCCCTGGTGTTGCTGGGTACTATGCATAACTGAGTGCAGGGTATCTCTTGGTGCTGGAGGTACTGGGTGCTGGGCATATCCGGTGCTGGGCCTGTGCTCTGGAGTTGCTGGGTTCTGTGCTCTGGGGGTGCTTGTTTCTTGGCACGTGCGTGTGCTGTGTGCTCTTCCCTGGTTGTGCTGGGTATGTGTGGGTGTTGGGCAGTGTGGGTGCTGTGTGGTGGGCGCTGGGCATGTCTGGGTGCTGGGTGATGGGCACTGGAGGTTCTGGGCGATGGGGAGCAGGGAAGCTGCCTGCTAGGCATGTCTGAGTGCTGGGCATGTCCGGGTGCTGGGTACTGTGCGCTGGCAGTGGTGGGCGGTGGTGGTGCTGGGTGCTGGGCATGTCCGGGTGCTAGGCAATGGCGGTGCTGGGTGCTTGGCGCTGGGGGTGATGGTCTTTGGGTGTGCTGGGTGCTGGGCATGTCCCTGTGCTGGGTGGTGGGGGTGCTGGGCATGTGCGGGTGTTGGTTGCCGGGCCCTGGGTGTACTGGGTGCTGGACGCTGGGGTGGTTGGTTTCTGGGCGCTGGGGCTGCTGGCTTCTGTGCCCCTGTGTTGCTGGGTGCTGAGCATGTCCGGGTGCTGGCCATGTCTAAGTGCAGCGTGCTGGGCACTGGGTGCTGGGGGGTGGGGGTGCTGGATGCTGAGTGTTGGGTATGCTGGTTTCCGGGCACTGGGCGGAAGTGTGTGAGACCTGTGGGGGTGTTGTATGGTGGGTGTTTGGGGTGCTGAGTGCTGCAGGTGCTGGGCATGTCCAGGTGCTATGTGCTGATCACTGGGGTTCTTGGGGGCTGGTTTGCTGTGTTCTGGTGTGTTGGGCGCTGGGCATGTTTGTCTGGGTGCTGGGCATGTCTGGGTGCTGGGTACTGGGAACTGGCAGTGCGGGGCAGTGCGGGTGCTGTGTGCTGGGCATGTCGGGGTGCTGGGTGCTGGGCAGTGGGAGTGCTGGGTGCTAGGAACTGGGGGTGCTGGGCCTTGGCATTGCTGGCTACTATACATAACTGAGTGCAGGGTATGTCTTGGTGCTGGATGCTTGGTGCTGGAGGTACCGGGTGCTGGGCATATGCAGTGCTGGGTGTTGGGCATATCCGGTGCTGGGTGGCTGTGCTGGGGTTGCTGGGTGCTGTGCTGTGAGGGTGCTGGATTCCTGGCATGTGCGTGTACTGTGTGCTGGGCCCTGGTTGTGCTGGGTATGTGTGGGTGCTGGGTGTTGGGCACTGGGGGAGGGTGGTGCTAGGTGCTGGGCATGTCCAGGTGCTGAGCAATGGTGGTGCTGGGTGGTTGGCGCTGGGGGTGGTGGTACCTGGGGCTGCTGTGTGCTGGGCACGTCGGGGTGCTGGGTTTTGGGCGGTGGGGGTGCTGGGTGCTGGGCGTGTGCGTGTGTTGGTTGCTGGACCCTGGCGTGCTGGGCGCTGGGGCTATCGGTTACCGGGTGCTGGGGGTGCTGGGTTCAATGCAGCGTATGCAGGTCCTGGGCAGTGGGTGTGCTGGAAGCTGGGTGTTGGGTATGCTGGTTCCTGCCACTGCGGGTGCTGGGTGTGAGACTTGTGGGCGTGCTGGATGGTGGGTGTTTGGTGTGCACCCTCACTGCCCACCACCCAGAACCCCAAGTGCCGAGCACACAGCATCCGGACGTGCCCAGCACCTGCACACGCCCAGCACCCACAAGACCCAACAACCAGCACTGGTCATGACCAGTACCTGGAAATGCCCACAGCCAGCACCCCTAGCTCCCCACACCCAGCACTCCCAGGGCCCAGCACGAATTCCCGGACATGCGCACAACCCAGCACACCCACCGCCAACACACAGCATCGAGACATGCCCAGCAGCCCCAGTGCCCAGCATCCACCAGCAAGACATACCCTGCACCCAATTATGCATGGTATCCAGCACTCCCAGGGCCCAGCAACCAGTAGCCCCAGTACCTCGGCTCGCTTCTGTAATTCTACACAATGAAGACTTGTGGCTTAGAAGTTAGGGAACTAGCAGGTGTGGTGTTTGCAAGTGTGTAGAATTGTAGTCTAAATCGTGTCTCCTGGAAGCAGTGTTAGACTCTAGTGAAGAGTAACCTTGGAAACGAGAACCGTAAACAAAGGTAGTCCAGACGTGGCTCAGAGACAAACCTCGACCTTATAAGGAAAGAAAGGAACAGGTTCACAAAGAGTTCACGACCCCGCCGACCACCACAGACCACCCGAGACCCTCAAGGAGACCCTAAAGGTTTTAGTGCGCATGTGTCTAGGATGATGTAATATTATAATCGGTTCTCGGAAATTTAAGGAATATGTAAAAGAGAAACTGAAAATATGTATGAGAAGCATGGATACAAACAGAAAGGTGATTAGACCTGGTGTGCTTCATTTGTGGCAAGTCCACCGAGCACCCAGGCCTGAATAAAACAATCTCTCTCCTGAGCGTGTGGAATTGGTTCCTTCCACGTCGGGCACGAATCCGCTTTTCGGACAACACCTAGCCCCCAGCACCCGCACCAGCAGCACCAGCAAGCCCAGTGCCCAGCATGCAGTAACCTCAGGGCCCAGCACCCAGCCGTGCCCGCCACCCGGACATGCCCAGCACCCAGCAACCCCAGTGCACAACACCCAGCACCCCCAGCGCCCAGAAACCAACACACGCACACACCCAGCACACCCACCGCCCAAAACCCAGCAGCCCAACATGCCCAGCACACAGCACCACCACCGCCACCACCCCCACTGCCCAGTACCCAGCACCCACACATGCCCAGCACCCAGACATGCCCAGCACACAGCACCAGCACCGCCCACCACCCCCACTGCCCAGTACCCAGCACCCACACATGCCCAGCACTCAGACATGCCCAGCAGGCAGCTTCTCTGCTGCCCACCGCCCAGCATCCCGACCGCCCAGCGCCCAGACATGCCCAGGCCCCGCCACACAGCACCCACACTGCCCAACACCCAGCACTCACACATACCCGGCACAACCAGGGCCCAGCACACAGCATACGCACATGTCAGGAATCCAGCACCCTCACAGCACAGCACCCAGCAACCCCAGCACAGCCACCCAGCACCGCATATGCCCAGCACCTAGCACCGCATATGCCCAACACCCAGCACCCGGTACCTCCAGTACCCAGCATCCAGCACCAAGACATACCCTGCACTCAGTTATGCAGAGTACCTAGCAATACCGGGCCCAGCACCCCAGTACCTAGCACCCAACACTCCCACTGCCCAACACCCACCTCCCGGACGTGCCCAGCACACAGCACCCCCACTGCCCCACACAGCCAGCGCCCAGTACCCAGCACCCAGACATGGCCAGCACCCAAACATGCCCAGCACTCAACACACCACTGCCCAGATCCCAGCAAACCAGCCCCCAACATCTCCAGTGATCAGCACATAGCACCCGGACATGCCCAGCACCCAGCACCCGCAGCGCTCAGCATCCACCACCCCCAGTGCTCTCTACTCAGCACACCAAACACCTACCATCCAGCACGCCCACACGGCTCACACTCAGCATCCCCAGTGCCCAGCAACCAGCATACCCAACACCCACCATCCATCACCCCCACACGTCTCACACCCATGACCCCCAGTGCTCTGTACTCAGCACACCAAACACCCACCATCCAGCACCCCCACACGTCTCACACCCAGCACCCCCAGTGCCCAGTACCCCACACCCAGACATGCCCAGCACCCGGACATACACAGCACTCAGCACTGTCCTGCTTCCGGCTGGGACAGAGTTAACTTTCTTCCCAGTAGCTTGGGGGGTGTGCTGGCTTTTGGGTTTGGTGTGAGAGGAGCGTTGATGGCCCCTTAATGCTTTGGCTGTTGCTGGGCGGTGCTTGCACCGGGAGACTTTTGTTCTCTCTTTTCGGCCTCCCACAGGAAGCTCGGGGGGGGGTGGGGGGTGGCGGGGGGGGGGGGAGTACAGCCGGGGTAGTTGACCTAGCTGGCCAATGGGGTATTCCATAGCATGTGACATCCTGCTCAGTATAAAACATGGGAGGGGGCGGGGGAGGGAAACGACTCTCCCCCCCCCCCCCCCCGCCCCAGTCCATGACACGAGGTCGGCAGCGGTGAGCAGTTGCATTGTGCATTGCCTGCTTTGTATCGCCTGTTGTTGTTGTTGTTCTCATTGTTATTATTACTGTTCTACTTCATTTTATTTCAACCATTAAACTGTTTTTATCTCAACCCGGGAGTTTTCCTACTTGTGCCCTCCCGATTCTCTCCCCCATCCCACGGGGTGGGGGGGGGGGAGAGCCAGCGGCTGCGTGGGGTTTTTTGCAGGCTGGGGTTAAACCACGACATGCACCCATCGTACCCTCCACCCAGCACCCCCAGGGCCCAGCACTCATTCTCGGACATGCGCACAACCTAGCACACCCACCGCCAACACACAGCCCCTGGACATGCCCAGCACCCAGCAGCCCCACTGCCTAGCACCACATTGCCCAGCATCCCCAGCGCCCAGCACCCTCACTGCCCACCACCCAGAACAACAAGTGCCGAGCACACAGCATCCGGACATGCCCAGCACCGGGCACACCCAGCACCCACAAGACCCAGCACCCGGTCATGACCAGCAACTGGAAATGCCCACAGCCAGCACCTCTAGCTCCCAGCAGCCATCAACCCCAGTGCCTAGCACTCAGCACCCAGTCCTGCCAAGCACCCAACACCCCGGTGCTCAGCACCCTGCACCCGGTCGTGTCCAGGGCCCACCACACAGCACCCACACTGCCCAACACCCAGCACCCACACATACCCGGCACAACCAGGGCCCAGCACACAGCCCACGCACATGCCAGGAATCCAGCATCCCCAGAGCACAGCACCCAGCAACCCCAGCACAGCCACCCAGCACCGCATATGCCCAGCATGAAGCACCGCATATGCCCACAACCCAGCACCCAGTACCTCCAGCACCAGGCATCCAGCACCAAGACATACCCTGCACTCAGTTATGCAGAGTACCTAGCAATACCGGGCCCAGCACCCCAGTACCTAGCACCCAACACTCCCACTGCCCAACACCCACCTCCCGGACATGCCCAGCACACAGCACCCCCACCACCCCACACCGCCAGCGCCCAGTATGCAGCACCCAGAAATGCCCAGCACCCAAACATGCCCAGCACTCAACACACCGCTGCCCAGATCCCAGCAAACCAGCCCCCAACATCTCCAGTGATCAGCACATAGCACCCGGAATGCCCAGCACCCGCAGCGCTCAGCACCCAGCACCCCCAGTGCCCAGCAGCCAGCACCGCAGCAACCAGCATCCCCAGCGCCCAGCACCCGGTCATGCCAAGCACCTGGACATGCCCAGCACCAAGCACGCCTGTGCCCAGCACACAATATCCCCAGCACCCAGTAGCCCCAGCACCCAGCAGCAAGAGATACCCTGCACCCGCTTACCCATAGTACCCACAGCGCTCAGCAGCCACCATCCCCAGTGCTCTGTACTCAGCACACCAAACACCCACCATCCAGCACCCCCACACGTCTCACACCCAGCACCCCCAGTGCGCAGTACCCCACACCCAGACATGCCCAGCACCCGGACATACACAGCACTCAGCACTGTCCTGCTTCCGGCTGGGACAGAGTTAACTTTCTTCCCAGTAGCTTGGGGGGTGTGCTGGCTTTTGGGTTTGGTGTGAGAGGAGCGTTGATGGCCCCTTAATGCTTTGGCTGTTGCTGGGCGGTGCTTGCACCGGGAGACTTTTGTTCTCTCTTTTCGGCCTCCCACAGGAAGCTCGGGGGGGGGTGGGGGGTGGCGGGGGGGGGGGGAGCACAGCCGGGGTAGTTGACCTAGCTGGCCAATGGGGTATTCTATAGCATGTGACATCCTGCTCAGTATAAAAAATGGGAGGGGGCGGGGGAGGGAAACGACTCTCCCCCCCCCCCCGCCCCAGTTCATGACACGCGGTCGGCAGCGGTGAACAGTTGCATTGTGCATTGCCTGCTTTGTATCGCCTGTTGTTGTTGTTGTTCTCATTGTTATTATTACTGTTCTACTTCATTTTATTTCAACCATTAAACTGTTTTTATCTCAACCCGGGAGTTTTCCTACTTGTGCCCTCCCGATTCTCTCCCCCATCCCACGGGGTGGGGGGGGGGAGGAGAGCCAGCGGCTGCGTGGGGTTTTTTTGCAGGCTGGGGTTAAACCACGACATGCACCCATCATACCCTCCACCCAGCACCCCCAGGGCCCAGCACTCATTCTCGGACATGCGCACAACCTAGCACACCCACCACCAACACACAGCCCCTGGATATGCCCAGCACCCAGCAGCCCCACTGCCCAGCACGCCCAGCACCCAGCATCCCCAGCACCCAGCAGCAAGAGATACCCTGCACCCGCTTATGCATGGTACCCAGCACTCCCAGGGCCCAGCAACCAGCACCCCGAGTACTTAGCCTCCAGCACCCACACCAGTCAGCACCCAGCAAGGCCGGTACCCAGCAACCTCAGGGCCCAGAACCCAGCAGCCAGCCATTGCCCAGCACACAGACATGCCCAGCACCCAGCAACCCCAGTGCACACAACCCAGAAGCCCCAGCGCCCAGAAACCAACAGCCCCAGTGCCCAGCACTCCCAGGGCTCAGAAACCAACATTCGCATGCACCCAACACTCCAACCACCCAGCACCCGGACATGCCCAGCATGCAGCACCACCAGGGACCACCACCCCCAGCACCACGCACCCAGCACTACCACTGCCCAGCACCTGGACATGCCCAGCACCCAGATGTGCCCAGCAGGCAGCTTCCCTGCTGCCCACCGCCCAGCATCGCGACCGCCCAGCACCCCGACCGCCCAGCACCTGGACATGCCCAGGCCCCGCCACACAGCACCCACACTGCCCAATACCCAGCACCCACACATACCCAGCACAACCAGGGCCCAGCACACACACATGCCAGGTTAAACCATGACATGCACCCATCATACCCTCCACCCAGCACCCCCATGGCCCAGCGCTCATTCCCAGACATGCGCACAACCTAGCACACCCACCGCCAACACACAGCCCCTGGACATGCCCAGCACCCAGCAGTCCCAGTGCCCAGCACCCAGCAGCCCCAGCATCCAGCAGCAAGAGATACCCTGCAACTGCTTATGCATAATACCCAGCAGTCCCAGGGCCCAGCAACCAGCACTTAGCCCCCAGCACCCACACCAGCCAGCACCCAGCAAGGCCGGTGCCCAGCACCCAGCAACCTCAGGGCCCAGAACCCAGCAGCCAGCCATTGCCCAGCACCCAGACATGCCCAGCACCCAGCAACCCCAGTCCACACAACCCAGAAGCCCCAGTGCCCAGAAACCAACAGCCCCAGTGTCCAGCACCCAGTACACCCAGGGCCCGGCAACCAACACTCGCACATGCCCAGCACCCCCACCACCCAGCACACCCAAAGACTATCATGCCCAGCGCCAAGCACCCAGCACCGCCATTGCCTAGCACCGGGACATGCCCAGCACCCAGTACCACCACCACCAGTGCACAGTACCAAGCACCCGGATATGCCCAGCACGGAGACATTCCTACCAGGCAGCTTCCCTGCTCCCCATCGCCCAGGACCTCCAGTGCCCATCACCCAGCACCGGGACATGCCCAGCGCCCACCACACAGCACCCATACTGCCCAACACCCAGCACCCACACATACCCAGCACAACCAGGGCACAGCACACGCACATGCCAGGAATCCAGCACCCTCGCAGCACAGCACCCAGCAAACCCAGAGCACACACCTAGCACCGGATATGGCCAGCACCGGATATGGCCAGCACCAAGACATACCCTGCACTCAGTTATGCAGAGTACCAAGCAATGCCAGGGCCCAGCATCCCCAGTACTTAGCACCCAGCACTCCCACCGCCCAATACCCACCACCCGGACGTACCCAGCACCCCCACTGCCCGTGCCCAGCACCCAGACATGCCCAGCACCCAAACATGCCCAGCGCCCAACACACCAGAAAGCAGCAAACCAGCCCCCACCATCCCCAGTGATCTGCACATAGCACCCAGCACACGCTGCGCTCAGCACCCACCACCCACAGTGCCCAGAAACCAGCATACCCAATGCCCAGCATCCAGTACCACCACCACCCCAACTGCCCAGTACCCGCACGCGGATATGCCCAGCACCCGAACATACACAGTACCCCTAGGACCCAGCACTCAGAACTCCAGTGCACTGCACTGTCCTGCTTCCGGCTGGGACAGAGTTAACTTTCTTCCCAGTAGCCTGGGAGGGTGTGCTGGCTTTTGGGTTTGGTGTGAGAGGAGTGTTGATGGCCCCTTAATGCTTTGACTGTTGCTGGGCGGTGCTTGCACCGGGAGACTTTTGTTCTCTCTTTTCGGCCTCCCACAGGAAGCTCGGGGGGGGTGGGGGGGCGGGGGGATGGGGAGCACAGCCGGCGTAGTTGACCCAGCTGGCCAATGGGGTATTCTATAGCATGTGACATCCTGCTCAGTATAAAAAATGGGAGGGGGCGGGGGAGGGGGCTCTCCCCCCCCCCCCGTTCACGACACACGGTCGGCAGCGGTGAGCAGTTGCATTGTGCATTGCCTGCTTTGTATCGTCTGTTGTTGTTGTTGTTCTCATTGTTATTATTACTGTTCTACTTCATTTTATTTCAATCATTAAACTGTTTTTATCTCAACCCGGGAGCTTTCCTACTTGTGCCCTCCCGATTCTCTCCCCAATCCCACGGGGTGGGGGGGGGAGGTGAGCCAGTGGCTGCGTGGGGTTTATTTGCAGGCTGGGGTTAAACCAACACATGCACCCATCATACCCTCCACCCAGCACTGCCAGGGCCCAGCACTCCCATGGCCCAGCACTGATTCCCACACATGCACACAACCCAGCACACGCACCACCAATGCACAGCACCTCGACATGCCCAGCAGCCCTGGAGCCCAGCACACAGCACCCAGCAGCCCCAGCACCAGGACATGACAAGAAGCCAGTCCCCGCAGTGCCCAACAACCCACGACTCAGCAACGGAACATGCCTAGCACCAGGCACCACCAATGTGTAGCAAGGAGTGCTAGGTGTGGTGGATATGGCACATTTGGGGTGCTGGAGCTGGCTGGGTGTTGGGCAGCTGAGAAGGGTCTCTCAAGGGAAGGTGAGAGCCACCAACATCTTTCAGTCCTGCCTGTTAGTTTATGGGAGCCCGAAGAGGGGATCGACTGCTTTGCAGTTGGGCTGTGGTAAGGTTGCTGGTTGGGTGGTAGAGCGAGAGCAGCTCCCTCGGAAAGGGCTGCCACGAAAGGCAAGAGCCAGAAACAGCTTTCAATCCTGGTTCTTTCTGTGTTGGAGCGCCCTCTGGTGGGAAGCCGTTTACGAAATGGGCTCGAGAGATGGTAAGGCAAAGGTTGATATTTAGGTTTGAGAATAAGGGAGAGGGGTGGTGGGACCGGGAAGGGTCCCGTGGTGGGTCCATGTGGTGGGTGGCGTTAACTAATGCAGAAGGATCTCGTTATCTACGCAGAACCTCAAACTATCCCTTATCCTCCTCAGAGGCAAGCTCCGAAACGGCCACCCACCTCCTCCGGCTCAGGCACAGAAATAGCCAGGAATCAAGGACGATGCTGGCCCTCACGATCTCTTGGCAGCCACTTCTCAGCCCCATCAACACCGTGGCACTGTACCTCTGCTCGCACCTAACAGCGACCTATCCCTTACCCTCATCAGGGCCAAGCTCCGAAGTGGCCACCCACCACATGGAGCTAGGAACTGAAGTAGCTAGGAACCAAGGCGGATGCTGGCCCTCACGGTCCCTTGGCAGCCCCTTCTCAGCCCCACCAACACCGGGGCTCTGTCGCTGTTCTCCCACTTATCCTCGACATATCTCTGACCCTCACCAGGGCCACCTCCGAAGCGGCCACCCTCCACATGGAGCTTGGCACTAAAGTAGCCAGGAAACAAGGTTGATGCTGGCTCTCACGATCACTTCGCAGCCCCTTCTCAGCCGCACCAATGCCGGGGCTCTGTCTCTGTTCTTCCACCTTACCTCAACCTAGCCCAGACCCTCATCAGGGCCAAGCTCCGAAGCGGCCACCCTCCACGTGGAGCTTGGCACTAAGGTAACCAGAAATCCAGCTTGATTTTAGCCCTCACCTTCCCTTGGCAGCCCCTTCTCGGCCCCAACAACACCGGGACTCTGTGCCTGTTCTCCCTCCTAACCTCAACCTAGCCGAGACCCTCATCAGGGCCAAGCTCCGAAGTGGCCACCGGCCACATGGAGCTAGGCACTGAAGTAGCCAGGAACCAAGGCTGATGCTGGCCCTCACGGTCCCTTGGCAGCCCCTTCTCAGCCCCACCAACACCGGGGCTCTGTGCCTGTTTTCGCTCCTAACGTCAACCGAGCCCTGACCCTCATCAGGGCCAAGCTCCGAAGGGGCCACCCTCCACGTGGAGCTTGGCACTAAGGTAACCAGAAATCCAGCAAGATCCTAGCCCTCACCTTCCCTTGGTAGCCCCACCAAAACCGGGGCTCTGTCTCTGTTCTCCACCTTATCCTCGACATATCCCTTACCCTCATCAGGGCCAAGCTCCGAAGTGGCCACCGGCCACATGGAGCTAGGCACTGAAGTAGCCAGGAACCAAGGCTGATGCTGGCCCTCACGGTCCCTTGGCAGCCCCACCAACACCGGGGCTCTGTGCCTGTTCTCCCACCTAACCTCAACCGAGCCCTGACCCTCATCAGGGCCAAGCTCCGAAGCGGCCACCCTCCACGTGGAGCTTGGCACTAAGGTAACCAGAAATCCAGCTTGATGCTGGCCCCCACCTTCCCTTTGGTAGCCCCACCAAAACCGGGGCTCTGTCTCTGTTCTCCACCTTATCCTCGACATATCCCTTACCCTCATAGGAGCCAAGCTCCGAAGAGGCCACCCTCAACATGGGGCTCAGGCACTGAAGGGCAGCCCCGTCTCAGCCCCACTAATACCGGGGCTCTGTGTCTCTGCTCGCACCTAACAGCGACCTATCCCTTACCCTCATCGGAGCCAAGCTCCGAAGAGACCACTCCCCACGTGGGGCTTAGGTACTGAAGTAGCCTGGAATCAAGGTTGATGCTGGCCCTTACGATCTCTTTGCAGCCCCTTCTCAGCCCCACCAATACCGGGGCTCTGTATCTGTTCTCCCACTTCGCCTCGACAGATCCCTTACCCTCATCAGGGCAAAGCGCCGCAGCGGCCACACTCCACATGGGGCTTGGCACTGAGATAGCCAGGAATCAAGGGTGGTGCTGGCCCTCACCTTCCATTTGCAGTCCCTAGGCAAGCGCACCAACACCGGGGCTCTGTGCCTGTTCTCCCTCCTAACCTCAACCAAGCCGAGACCCTCATCAGGGCCAAGCTCCGAAGTGGCCACCGGCCACATGGAGCTAGGCACTGAAGTAGCCAGGAACCAAGGCTGATGCTGGCCCTCACGGTCCCTTGGCAGCCCCTTCTCAGCCCCACCAACACCGGGGCTCTGTGCCTGTTCTCCCACCTAACCTCAACCGAGCCCTGACCCTCATCAGGGCCAAGCTCCGAAGCGGCCACCCTCCACGTGGAGCTTGGCACTAAGGTAAGCAGGAATCCAGCTTGATGCTGGTCCCCACCTTCCCTTGGTAGCCCCACCAAAACCGGGGCTCTGTCTCTGTTCTCCACCTTATCCTCGACATACCCCTTACCCTCATCGGAGCCAAGCTCCGAAGAGGCCACCCTCAACATGGGGCTCAGGCACTGAAGGGCAGCCCCGTCTCAGCCCCACCAATACCGGGGCTCTGTGTCTCTGCTCGCACCTAACAGCGACCTATCCCTTACCCTCATCGGAGCAAAGCTCCGAAGAGACCACTCCCCACGTGGGGCTTAGGTACTGAAGTAGCCTGGAATCAAGGTTGATGCTGGCCCTTACGATCTCTTTGCAGCCCCTTCTCAGCCCCACCAATACCGGGGCTCTGTAGCTGTTCTCCCACTTAGCCTCGACAGATCCCTTACCCTCATCAGGGCAAAGCGCCGCAGCGGCCACACTCCACATGGGGCTTGGCACTGAGATAGCCAGGAATCAAGGGTGGTGCTGGCCCTCACCTTCCATTTGCAGTCCCTAGGCAAGCCCACCAACACCGGGGCTCTGTGCCTGTTCTCCCTCCTAACCTCAACCTAGCCGAGACCCTCATCAGGGCCAAGCTCCGAAGTGGCCACCGGCCACATGGAGCTAGGCACTGAAGTAGCCAGGAACCAAGGCTGATGCTGCCCCTCACGATCCCTTGGCAGCCCCTTCTCAGCCCCACCAACACCGGGGCTCTGTGCCTGTTCTCCCACCTAACCTCAACCTGGCCCTGACCCTCATCAGGGCCAAGCTCCGAAGCGGCCACCCTCCACGTGGAGCTTGGCACTAAGGTAACCAGAAATCCAGCTTGATGCTAGCCCTCACCTTCCCTTGGTAGCCCCACCAAAACCGGGGCTCTGTCTCTGTTCTCCACCTTATCCTCGACATATCCCTTACCCTCATCGGGGCCACGCTCCGAAGAGGCCACCCTCGACATGGGGCTCAGGCACTGAAGTAGCCAGGAACGAAGGTTGATGGTGGCCCTCACCTTCCATTTGCAGTCCCTAGGCAGCCCCACCAACACCGGGGCTCTGTGCCTGTTCTCCCACCTAACCTCCACCGAGCCCTGACCCTCATCAGGGCCAAGCTCCGAAGCGGCCACCCTCCACGTGGAGCTTGGCACTAAGGTAACCAGAAATCCAGCTTGATGCTAGCCCTCACCTTCCCTTCGTAGCCCCACCAAAACCGGGGCTCTGTCTCTGTTCTCCACCTTATCCTCGACATATCCCTTACCCTCATCAGGGCCAAGCTCCGAAGTGGCCACCGGCCACATGGAGCTAGGCACTGAAGTAGCCAGGAACCAAGGCTGATGCTGGCCCTCACGGTCCCTTGGCAGCCCCTTCTCAGCCCCACCAACACCGGGGCTCTGTGCCTGTTCTCCCACTTAACGTCAACCTAGCCCTGACCCTCATCAGGGCATAGCTCCGAAGTGACCACCGTCCACATGGGGCTTGGCACTGAAGTAGCCAGGAACCAAGGCTGATGCTGGCCCTCACGGGCTCTTGGCAGCTCCTTCTCAGGCCCACCAACACCGGGGCTCTGTGTCTCTGCTTCACGTAACATCGACCTATCCCTGACCCTAATCGGAGCCAAGCTCCGAAGCGACCACTCCCCATGTGGGGCTTAGGTACTGAAGTAGCCTAGAACCAAGGTTGATGCTGGCCCTTACGATCTCTTGGCAGCTCCTTCTCACCCCCACCAACACCGTGTTTCTGTGCCTGTTCTCCCACCTAACCTCAACCTAGCCGAGACCCTCATCAGGGCAAAGCTTCGAAGCGGCCACACTCCACATGGGGCTTGGCATTGAGATAGCCAGGAATCAAGGCTGATGCCGGACCTCGCCTTCCGTTTGCAGTCCCTAGGCAGCCCCACCAATACCGGCGCTCTGTGTCTGTTCCCCCAGTTATCCTCGACATATCCCTTCTCCTCATCAGGGCCAAGCTCCGAAGCGGCCACCCACCACATGGGGCTCTGGGGCAGACGTGGCCAGGAATGAAGGCTGATGCTGGCCCTCACGATCTCTTGTCAGCCCCTCCTCAGCCCCACCAACCCCTGCCCCCTTCTCTTTGGTCTCCCACCTAAACATCAACCTACATCTTACCTTCAGCAGAGCCAGGCTCTGAAACGTCTACCCACCAGATGGCGCTCCAACACAGAGGGAACCAAGATGACTGGCGTTCGTTGCACTCGCCTGCCCCGGCAGCCCTTTGAGGTCCCCACCACCACCGGGGCTAGGCGCTTGCCGTAGCACTCAACCGTCAACCTTGCCGCAGCCCAACTGCAAAGCAGACAAGCGCCCCGTCGAGCTCCCACACACGTTTTGCCAGGACTGAAATATGTTCGCAGCGCTCACCTTCCCTTTACAGCCCCTTCTCAGCTGCCCAGCACCCAGCCATCTCCAGCACCGCAAATGCGCAACATCCAGCACACCTAGCACCCCTTGGGATCTTTGGCAGTGCTTGGTGCTGGGCATGTGTCGGTGCTGGGTCGTGGGGGTACTGTGTGCTAGGCCCTGAGTGGAGTGGGTTCTGGACAGGTCTGGGTGCTGCGGTTGCTGGGTGTTGGGCATATCTGGGTGCTCGCCATGTCCCTGTGCTGGGCACTGGGAGGATTTGGTGCTGGGAATGGGCAGGCGATGATCGTGCCTGGGTGGTGGATGCAGGCTACAGGCAGTGCTGGGCGCTGGGTGCTGGTCATTGGGGGTACTGGGTTCTAGGCACTGGGCATGCGGGGTGCTGGACATCTCTGGGTGCTGAGCATGTCCAAGTGATGGGTCCGGGGCACTGGGACTGCTGGGCAGTGGGGGTGCTGGGGACTATGCATATCAGGGTGCTGGGCATGCCTGTGTACTGAGTGCTTGGCGCTGGGTTCTGGATGCTGGCTGGTGGGCATTGTCTGTGTGCTGGTTATTGGGCACTGGCGGTGGTAGGCATGGGAGTGCTTGTTGCTGGGCATTTTCTGATCCTGGCTGTTGGGGGCGCTGAGCACTGGGCATGTCTGGGTGATGGATGGAGGGAGTTTTGGGTGCTGGGCACTAGGGGTGCTGGCTAGTGGGTATGTCCGTGTGCTGGGTATGTCCATATGCCGGATGCTGTGCGCTGGGGATGCTGGGCACTGGGGTTAGTGGGTGCTGGGCACTGGGGTTGCTGGGTGCTGGGCGGCGCGACTGCTGGGGGCTGGGAGTGCTGGGTACTATGCATAAGCGGGTGCAGGGTATGTCTTGCTGCTGGATGGTGGGTTCTGGGGCTACTGGGAGCTGGGGGTATTGGGTGCTGGGCACTGGGGTTGCTGGGTGCTAAGTCCTGTGGGTGCTGGTTGCTGGGCCCTGGGAGTGCTGGGTACTATGCATAAGCGGGTGCAGGGTATGTCTTGCTGCTGGGTGCTGGGGGTATTGGGTGTTGGCCACTGGGGTGTTGGGTGCTGGGCATGTCCTCGTCCTTGGCATGACTGATGCTGGGCACTGGGGGTACTGGCTGCTGGGAGCTAGGGGTGCTGGCTTTGGGCATTTCAGTTGCTGGACATGACCAGGTGCTGGGCGTCTCCAGGTGCTGGGCATGTGCGGATGCTGTGTGCTCGGCACTTGGGGTTCTGGGTGGTCGGCGGTGAGGGTGCTGGACGCTGGGGATGCTGGCTGTTGCAGTGCTGGGTGCTGGGCACTGGGGCTGCTGAGTGGTGGGCATGTCCAGGTGCTGTTTGTTGGCGGTTGGGGTGCTGGGTTGTGTGCCTGTCCAGGAGTTAGTGCTGGGCCCTGGGGGTGCTGTGTATGTCCGAGTGCTGGGCATGTCCGGATGCTGGGTAAACGGGTTCTTGGGCTGTGGGGGTGTTGGGTATGCTGGTTTCTGGGCACTGGGGAGGTGCTGGCTGCGAGACCTGTATGGTGGTGGGTGTTTGGTGTACTGGGTGCAGGGCGCTGGGCGTGCTGGGTGCTGGGCATGTCCGGGTGCTACGTGCTGATCACTGGGGATGTTGGGGGCTGGTTTGCTGTGTTCTGGTGTGTAGCGTGCTGGGCATGTTTGGGTGCTGGGCATGTCCAGGTGCTGGGTACTGGGCGCTGGGGGTGGTGGTCCCTGGGGGTGCTGTGTGCTGGGCATGTCCGGGGGGTGGGTTGGGCAGTGGGGTTGCTGGGTGCTGGGAATGTGCGAGTGCTGGGGGCTGGGCCCTGAGGTTGATGGGGGCTGGGCACTCGGGTTGCTGGGTGCTGGCTGGTGCGGTTGCGGGGCCCTGGTGTTGCTGGGTACTATGCATAACTGAGTGCAGGGTATCTCTTGGTGCTGGAGGTACTGGGTGCTGGGCATATCCGGTGCTGGGCCTGTGCTCTGGAGTTGCTGGGTTCTGTGCTCTGGGGGTGCTTGTTTCTTGGCACGTGCGTGTGCTGTGTGCTCTTCCCTGGTTGTGCTGGGTATGTGTGGGTGTTGGGCAGTGTGGGTGCTGTGTGGTGGGCGCTGGGCATGTCTGGGTGCTGGGTGATGGGCACTGGAGGTTCTGGGCGATGGGGAGCAGGGAAGCTGCCTGCTAGGCATGTCTGAGTGCTGGGCATGTCCGGGTGCTGGGTACTGTGCGCTGGCAGTGGTGGGCGGTGGTGGTGCTGGGTGCTGGGCATGTCCGGGTGCTAGGCAATGGCGGTGCTGGGTGCTTGGCGCTGGGGGTGATGGTCTTTGGGTGTGCTGGGTGCTGGGCATGTCCCTGTGCTGGGTGGTGGGGGTGCTGGGCATGTGCGGGTGTTGGTTGCCGGGCCCTGGGTGTACTGGGTGCTGGACGCTGGGGTGGTTGGTTTCTGGGCGCTGGGGCTGCTGGGTTCTGTGCCCCTGTGTTGCTGGGTGCTGAGCATGTCCGGGTGCTGGCCATGTCTAAGTGCAGCGTGCTGGGCACTGGGTGCTGGGGGGTGGGGGTGCTGGATGCTGAGTGTTGGGTATGCTGGTTTCCGGGCACTGGGCGGAAGTGTGTGAGACCTGTGGGGGTGTTGTATGGTGGGTGTTTGGGGTGCTGAGTGCTGCAGGTGCTGGGCATGTCCAGGTGCTATGTGCTGATCACTGGGGTTCTTGGGGGCTGGTTTGCTGTGTTCTGGTGTGTTGGGCGCTGGGCATGTTTGTCTGGGTGCTGGGCATGTCGGGGTGCTGGGTGCTGGGCAGTGGGAGTGCTGGGTGCTAGGTACTGGGGGTGCTGGGCCTTGGCATTGCTGGCTACTATACATAACTGAGTGCAGGGTATGTCTTGGTGCTGGATGCTTGGTGCTGGAGGTACCGGGTGCTGGGTGTTGGGCATATCCGGTGCTGGGTGGCTGTGCTGGGGTTGCTGGGTGCTGTGCTGTGAGGGTGCTGGATTCCTGGCATGTGCGTATACTGTGTGCTGGGCCCTGGTTGTGCTGGGTATGTGTGGGTGCTGGGTGTTGGGCACTGGGGGAGGGTGGTGCTAGGTGCTGGGCATGTCCAGGTGCTGAGCAATGGTGGTGCTGGGTGCTTGGCGCTGGGGGTGGTGGTACCTGGGGCTGCTGTGTGCTGGGCACGTCGGGGTGCTGGGTTTTGGGCGGTGGGGGTGCTGGGTGCTGGGCGTGTGCGTGTGTTGGTTGCTGGACCCTGGCGTGCTGGGCGCTGGGGCTATCGGTTACCGGGTGCTGGGGGTGCTGGGTTCAATGCAGCGTATGCAGGTCCTGGGCAGTGGGTGTGCTGGAAGCTGGGTGTTGGGTATGCTGGTTCCTGCCACTGCGGGTGCTGGGTGTGAGACTTGTGGGCGTGCTGGATGGTGGGTGTTTGGTGTGCACCCTCACTGCCCACCACCCAGAACCCCAAGTGCCGAGCACACAGCATCCGGACGTGCCCAGCACCTGCACACGCCCAGCACCCACAAGACCCAACAACCAGCACTGGTCATGACCAGTACCTGGAAATGCCCACAGCCAGCACCCCTAGCTCCCCACACCCAGCACTCCCAGGGCCCAGCACGAATTCCCGGACATGCGCACAACCCAGCACACCCACCGCCAACACACAGCATCGAGACATGCCCAGCAGCCCCAGTGCCCAGCATCCACCAGCAAGACATACCCTGCACCCAATTATGCATGGTATCCAGCACTCCCAGGGCCCAGCAACCAGTAGCCCCAGTACCTCGGCTCGCTTCTGTAATTCTACACAATGAAGACTTGTGGCTTAGAAGTTAGGGAACTAGCAGGTGTGGTGTTTGCAAGTGTGTAGAATTGTAGTCTAAATCGTGTCTCCTGGAAGCAGTGTTAGACTCTAGTGAAGAGTAACCTTGGAAACGAGAACCGTAAACAAAGGTAGTCCAGACGTGGCTCGGAGACAAACCTCGACCTTATAAGGAAAGAAAGGAACAGGTTCACAAAGAGTTCACGACCCCGCCGACCACCACAGACCACCCGAGACCCTCAAGGAGACCCTAAAGGTTTTAGTGCGCATGTGTCTAGGATGATGTAATATTATAATCGGTTCTCGGAAATTTAAGGAATATGTAAAAGAGAAACTGAAAATATGTATGAGAAGCATGGATACAAACAGAAAGGTGATTAGACCTGGTGTGCTTCATTTGTGGCAAGTCCACCGAGCACCCAGGCCTGAATAAAACAATCTCTCTCCTGAGCGTGTGGAATTGGTTCCTTCCACGCCGGGCACGAAGCCGCTTTTCGGACAACACCTAGCCCCCAGCACCCGCACCAGCAGCACCAGCAAGCCCAGTGCCCAGCACGCAGCAACCTCAGGGCCCAGCACCCAGCCGTGCCCGCCACCCGGACATGCCCAGCACCCAGCAACCCCAGTGCACAACACCCAGCACCCGCAGCGCCCAGAAACCAACACACGCACACACCCAGCACGCCCACCGCCCAAAACCCAGCAGCCCAACATGCCCAGCACACAGCACCACCACCGCCACCACCCCCACTGCCCAGTACCCAGCACCCACACATGCCCAGCACCCAGACATGCCCAGCACACAGCACCAGCACCGCCCACCACCCCCACTGCCCAGTACCCAGCACCCACACATGCCCAGCACTCAGACATGCCCAGCAGGCAGCTTCTCTGCTGCCCACCGCCCAGCATCCCGACCGCCCAGCACCCAGACATGCCCAGGCCCCGCCACACAGCACCCACACTGCCCAACACCCAGCACTCACACATACCTGGCACAACCAGGGCCCAGCACACAGCATACGCACATGTCAGGAATCCAGCACCCTCACAGCACAGCACCCAGCAACCCCAGCACAGCCACCCAGTACCGCATATGCCCAGCACCTAGCACCGCATATGCCCAACACCCAGCACCCAGTACCTCCAGTACCCAGCATCCAGCACCAAGACATACCCTGCACTCAGTTATGTATAGTAGCCAGCAATACCAGGGCCCAGCACCCCAGTACCTAGAACCCAACACTGCCACTGCCCAACACCCACCACCCGGACGTGCCCAGCACACAGCACCCCCACTGCCCCACACAGCCAGCGCCCAGTACCCAGCACCCAGACATGGCCAGCACCCAAACATGCCCAGCACTCAACACACCACTGCCCAGATCCCAGCAAACCAGCCCCCAACATCTCCAGTGATCAGCACATAGCACCCGGACATGCCCAGCACCCAGCACCCGCAGCGCTCAGCATCCACCACCCCCAGTGCTCTGTACTCAGCACACCAAACACCTACCATCCAGCACGCCCACACGGCTCACACCCAGCATCCCCAGTGCCCAGCAACCAGCATACCCAACACCCACCATCCATCACCCCCACACGTCTCACACCCATGACCCCCAGTGCTCTGTACTCAGCACACCAAACACCCACCATCCAGCACCCCCACACGTCTCACACCCAGCACCCCCAGTGCGCAGTACCCCGCACCCAGACATGCCCAGCACCCGGACATACACAGCACTCAGCACTGTCCTGCTTCCGGCTGGGACAGAGTTAACTTTCTTCCCAGTAGCTTGGGGGGTGTGCTGGCTTTTGGGTTTGGTGTGAGAGGAGCGTTGATGGCCCCTTAATGCTTTGGCTGTTGCTGGGCGGTGCTTGCACCGGGAGACTTTTGTTCTCTCTTTTCGGTCTCCCACAGGAAGCTCGGGGGGGGGTGGGGGGTGGCGGGGGGGGGGGGGAGCACAGCCGGGGTAGTTGACCTAGCTGGCCAATGGGGTATTCTATAGCATGTGACATCCTGCTCAGTATAAAAAATGGGAGGGGGCGGGGGAGGGAAACGACTCTCCCCCCCCCCCCCGCCCCAGTCCATGACACGCGGTCGGCAGCGGTGAGCAGTTGCATTGTGCATTGCCTGCTTTGTATCGTCTGTTGTTGTTGTTGTTCTCATTGTTATTATTACTGTTCTACTTCGTTTTATTTCAACCATTAAACTGTTTTTATCTCAACCCGGGAGTTTTCCTACTTGTGCCCTCCCGATTCTCTCCCCCATCCCACGGGGTGGGGGGGGAGGAGAGCCAGCGGCTGCGTGGGGTTTTTTTGCAGGCTGGGGTTAAACCACGACATGCACCCATCATACCCTCCACCCAGCACCCCCAGGGCCCAGCACTCATTCCCAGACATGCGCACAACCTAGCACACCCACCGCCAACACACAGCCCCTGGACATGCCCAGCACCCGGCAGCCCCACTGCCCAGCACCGCATTGCCCGGCATCCCCAGCGCCCAGCACCCTCACTGCCCACCACCCAGAACAACAAGTGCCGAGCACACAGCATCCGGACATGCCCAGCACCGGGGCACACCCAGCACCCACAAGACCCAGCACCCGGTCATGACCAGCAACTGGAAATGCCCACAGCCAGCACCTCTAGCTCCCAGCAGCCATCAACCCCAGTGCCTAGCACTCAGCACCCAGTCCTGCCAAGCACCCAACACCCCGGTGCTCAGCACCCTGCACCCGGTCGTGTCCAGGGCCCACCACACAGCACCCACACTGCCCAACACCCAGCACCCACACATACCCGGCACAACCAGGGCCCAGCACACAGCCCACGCACGTGCCAGGAATCCAGCATCCCCAGAGCACAGCACCCAGCAACCCCAGCACAGCCACCCAGCACCGCATATGCCCAGCATGAAGCACCGCATATGCCCACAACCCAGCACCCAGTAGCTCCAGCACCAGGCATCCAGCACCAAGACATACCCTGCACTCAGTTATGCAGAGTACCTAGCAATACCGGGCCCAGCACCCCAGTACCTAGCACCCAACACTCCCACTGCCCAACACCCACCACCCGGACATGCCCAGCACACAGCACCCCCACCACCCCACACCGCCAGCGCCCAGTATGCAGCACCCAGAAATGCCCAGCACCCAAACATGCCCAGCACTCAACACACCACTGCCCAGATCCCAGCAAACCAGCCCCCAACATCTCCAGTGATCAGCACATAGCACCCGGAATGCCCAGCACCCGCAGCGCTCAGCACCCAGCACCCCCAGGGCCCAGCAGCCAGCACCGCAGCAACTAGCAACCCCAGCGCCCAGCACCCGGTCATGCCAAGCACCTGGACATGCCCAGCACCAAGCACGCCTGTGCCCAGCACACAATATCCCCAGCACCCAGCAGCAAGAGATACCCTGCACCCGCTTACGCATAGTACCCACAGCGCTCAGCAGCCACCATCCCCAGTGCTCTGTACTCAGCACACCAAACACCCACCATCCAGCACCCCCACACGTCTCACACCCAGCACCCCCAGTGCGCAGTACCCCACACCCAGACATGCCCAGCACCCGGACATACACAGCACTCAGCACTGTCCTGCTTCCGGCTGGGACAGAGTTAACTTTCTTCCCAGTAGCTTGGGGGGTGTGCTGGCTTTTGGGTTTGGTGTGAGAGGAGCGTTGATGGCCCCTTAATGCTTTGGCTGTTGCTGGGCGGTGCTTGCACCGGGAGACTTTTGTTCTCTCTTTTCGGCCTCCCACAGGAAGCTCGGGGGGGGTGGGGGGTGGCGGGGGGGGGGGGAGCTCAGCCGGGGTAGTTGACCTAGCTGGCCAATGGGGTATTCTATAGCATGTGACATCCTGCTCAGTATAAAAAATGGGAGGGGGCGGGGGAGGGAAACGACTCTCCCCCCCCCCCCCCCCCCGCCCCAGTTCATGACACGCGGTCGGCAGCGGTGAACAGTTGCATTCTGCATTGCCTGCTTTGTATCGTCTGTTGTTGTTGTTCTCATTGTTATTATTACTGTTCTACTTCGTTTTATTTCAACCATTAAACTGTTTTTATCTCAACCCGGGAGTTTTCCTACTTGTGCCCTCCCGATTCTCTCCCCCATCCCACGGGGTGGGGGGGGGGGGGAGAGCCTGCGGCTGCGTGGGGTTTTTTTGCAGGCTGGGGTTAAACCACGACATGCACCCATCATACCCTCCACCCAGCACCCCCAGGGCCCAGCACTCATTCTCGGACATGCGCACAACCTAGCACACCCACCGCCAACACACAGCCCCTGGATATGCCCAGCACCCAGCAGCCCCACTGCCCAGCACCCCCAGCACCCAGCATCCCCAGCACCCAGCAGCAAGAGATACCCTGCACCCGCTTATGCATGGTACCCAGCACTCCCAGGGCCCAGCAACCAGCACCCCGAGTACTTAGCCTCCAGCACCCACACCAGTCAGCACCCAGCAAGGCCGGTACCCAGCAACCTCAGGGCCCAGAACCCAGCAGCCAGCCATTGCCCAGCACACAGACATGCCCAGCACCCAGCAACCCCAGTGCACACAACCCAGAAGCCCCAGCGCCCAGAAACCAACAGCCCCAGTGCCCAGCACTCCCAGGGCTCAGAAACCAACATTCGCATGCACCCAACACTCCAACCACCCAGCACCCGGACATGCCCAGCATGCAGCACCACCAGGGACCACCACCCCCAGCACCACGCACCCAGCACTACCACTGCCCAGCACCTGGACATGCCCAGCACCCAGATGTGCCCAGCAGGCAGCTTCCCTGCTGCCCACCGCCCAGCATCGCGACCGCCCAGCACCCCGACCGCCCAGCACCTGGACATGCCCAGGCCCCGCCACACAGCACCCACACTGCCCAATACCCAGCACCCACACATACCCAGCACAACCAGGGCCCAGCACACACACATGCCAGGTTAAACCATGACATGCACCCATCATACCCTCCACCCAGCACCCCCATGGCCCAGCGCTCATTCCCAGACATGCGCACAACCTAGCACACCCACCGCCAACACACAGCCCCTGGACATGCCCAGCACCCAGCAGTCCCAGTGCCCAGCACCCAGCAGCCCCAGCATCCAGCAGCAAGAGATACCCTGCACCTGCTTATGCATAATACCCAGCAGTCCCAGGGCCCAGCAACCAGCACTTAGCCCCCAGCACCCACACCAGCCAGCACCCAGCAAGGCCGGTGCCCAGCACCCAGCAACCTCAGGGCCCAGAACCCAGCAGCCAGCCATTGCCCAGCACCCAGACATGCCCAGCACCCAGCAACCCCAGTCCACACAACCCAGAAGCCCCAGTGCCCAGAAACCAACAGCCCCAGTGTCCAGCACCCAGTACACCCAGGGCCCGGCAACCAACACTCGCACATGCCCAGCACCCCCACCACCCAGCACACCCAAAGACTATCATGCCCAGCGCCAAGCACCCAGCACCGCCATTGCCTAGCACCGGGACATGCCCAGCACCCAGTACCACCACCACCAGTGCACAGTACCAAGCACCCGGATATGCCCAGCACGGAGACATTCCTACCAGGCAGCTTCCCTGCTCCCCATCGCCCAGGACCTCCAGTGCCCATCACCCAGCACCGGGACATGCCCAGCGCCCACCACACAGCACCCATACTGCCCAACACCCAGCACCCACACATACCGAGCACAACCAGGGCACAGCACACGCACATGCCAGGAATCCAGCACCCTCGCAGCACAGCACCCAGCAAACCCAGAGCACACACCTAGCACCGGATATGGTCAGCACCGGATATGGCCAGCACCAAGACATACCCTGCACTCAGTTATGCATAGTACCAAGCAATGCCAGGGCCCAGCATCCCCAGTACTTAGCACCCAGCACTCCCACCGCCCAATACCCACCACCCGGACGTACCCAGCACCCCCACTGCCCGTGCCCAGCACCCAGACATGCCCAGCACCCAAACATGCCCAGCGCCCAACACACCAGAAAGCAGCAAACCAGCCCCCACCATCCCCAGTGATCTGCACATAGCACCCAGCACACGCTGCGCTCAGCACCCACCACCCACAGTGCCCAGAAACCAGCATACCCAATGCCCAGCATCCAGTACCACCACCACCCCAACTGCCCAGTACCCGCACGCGGATATGCCCAGCACCCGAACATACACAGTACCCCTAGGACCCAGCACTCAGAACTCCAGTGCACTGCACTGTCCTGCTTCCGGCTGGGACAGAGTTAACTTTCTTCCCAGTAGCTTGGGAGGGTGTGCTGGCTTTTGGGTTTGGTGTGAGAGGAGCGTTGATGGCCCCTTAATGCTTTGACTGTTGCTGGGCGGTGCTTGCACCGGGAGACTTTTGTTCTCTCTTTTCGGCCTCCCACAGGAAGCTCGGGGGGGGTGGGGGGGCGGGGGGATGGGGAGCACAGCCGGCGTAGTTGACCCAGCTGGCCAATGGGGTATTCTATAGCATGTGACATCCTGCTCAGTATAAAAAATGGGAGGGGGCGGGGGAGGGGGCTCTCCCCCCCCCCCGTTCACGACACACGGTCGGCAGCGGTGAGCAGTTGCATTGTGCATTGCCTGCTTTGTATCGTCTGTTGTTGTTGTTGTTCTCATTGTTATTATTACTGTTCTACTTCATTTTATTTCAATCATTAAACTGTTTTTATCTCAACCCGGGAGCTTTCCTACTTGTGCCCTCCCGATTCTCTCCCCAATCCCACGGGGTGGGGGGGGGAGGTGAGCCAGTGGCTGCGTGGGGTTTATTTGCAGGCTGGGGTTAAACCAACACATGCACCCATCATACCCTCCACCCAGCACTGCCAGGGCCCAGCACTCCCATGGCCCAGCACTGATTCCCACACATGCACACAACCCAGCACACGCACCACCAATGCACAGCACCTCGACATGCCCAGCAGCCCTGGAGCCCAGCACACAGCACCCAGCAGCCCCAGCACCAGGACATGACAAGAAGCCAGTCCCCGCAGTGCCCAACAACCCACGACTCAGCAACGGAACATGCCTAGCACCAGGCACCACCAATGTGTAGCAAGGAGTGCTAGGTGTGGTGGATATGGCACATTTGGGGTGCTGGAGCTGGCTGGGTGTTGGGCAGCTGAGAAGGGTCTCTCAAGGGAAGGTGAGAGCCACCAACATCTTTCAGTCCTGCCTGTTAGTTTATGGGAGCCCGAAGAGGGGATCGACTGCTTTGCAGTTGGGCTGTGGTAAGGTTGCTGGTTGGGTGGTAGAGCGAGAGCAGCTCCCTCGGAAAGGGCTGCCACGAAAGGCAAGAGCCAGAAACAGCTTTCAATCCTGGTTCTTTCTGTGTTGGAGCGCCCTCTGGTGGGAAGCCGTTTACGAAATGGGCTCGAGAGATGGTAAGGCAAAGGTTGATATTTCGGTTTGAGAATAAGGGAGAGGGGTGGTGGGACCGGGAAGGGTCCCGTGGTGGGTCCATGTGGTGGGTGGCGTTAACTAATGCAGAAGGATCTCGTTATCTACGCAGAACCTCAAACTATCCCTTATCCTCCTCAGAGGCAAGCTCCGAAACGGCCACCCACCTCCTCCGGCTCAGGCACAGAAATAGCCAGGAATCAAGGACGATGCTGGCCCTCACGATCTCTTGGCAGCCACTTCTCAGCCCCATCAACACCGTGGCACTGTACCTCTGCTCGCACCTAACAGCGACCTATCCCTTACCCTCATCAGGGCCAAGCTCCGAAGTGGCCACCCACCACATGGAGCTAGGAACTGAAGTAGCTAGGAACCAAGGCGGATGCTGGCCCTCACGGTCCCTTGGCAGCCCCTTCTCAGCCCCACCAACACCGGGGCTCTGTCGCTGTTCTCCCACTTATCCTCGACATATCTCTGACCCTCACCAGGGCCACCTCCGAAGCGGCCACCCTCCACATGGAGCTTGGCACTAAAGTAGCCAGGAAACAAGGTTGATGCTGGCTCTCACGATCACTTCGCAGCCCCTTCTCAGCCGCACCAATGCCGGGGCTCTGTCTCTGTTCTTCCACCTTACCTCAACCTAGCCCAGACCCTCATCAGGGCCAAGCTCCGAAGCGGACACCCTCCACGTGGAGCTTGGCACTAAGGTAACCAGAAATCCAGCTTGATGCTGGCCCCCACCTTCCCTTGGTAGCCCCACCAAAACCGGAGCTCTGTCTCTGTTCTCCACCTTATCCTCGACATATC
Source organism: Calonectris borealis (assembly GCF_964195595.1). NCBI lineage: Eukaryota > Metazoa > Chordata > Aves > Procellariiformes > Procellariidae > Calonectris > Calonectris borealis. The sequence continues at coordinate 99,673 of NW_027441519.1, read as the reverse complement.
CCTTACCCTCATTGGAGCCAAGCTCCGAAGAGGCCACCCTCCACATGGGGCTCAGGCACTGAGATAGCCAGGAACCAAGGCTGATGGTGGCCCTCACCTTCCATTTGTAATCCCTAGGCAGCCCCACCAACACCGTGGCTCTGTGCCTGTTCTCCCACCTAACCTCAACCTAGCCCTGACCCTCATCAGGGCCAAGATGGGAAGTGGCCACCGACCACATGGGGCTTGGCACTGAAGTAGGCAGGAAGCAAGGCTGAGGCTGGCCCTCACGGGCTCTTGGCAGCTCCTTCTCAGGCCCACCAACACCGGGGCTCTGTGTCTCTGCTCGCACCTAACATCGACCTATCCCTGACCCTCATCGGAGCCAAGCTCCGAAGCGACCACTCTCCACGTGGATCCTGGCAATGAGGTAGCCAAGAATCAAGATTGATGCTGGCCCTCACCTTCCTTGGCACCCCACCAATACCGTGACTCTCTGTCTGTTCTCCTGCCTAACATCAACCTAGCCCTGACCCTCATCAGGGCCACCTCCGAAGCGGCCACCCTCCCCATGGGTCTTGGCACTGAAGTAGCCAGGAACAAAGGTTTATGCTGGACCTCACGGTCTCTTGTCGGCCCCACCAATACCGGGACTCTGTGTCTGTGCGCGCACCTAAGAGCGACCTATCCCTTACCCTCATCGGAGCCAAGCTCCGAAGCGACCACTCTTCATGTGGGGCTTAGACACTGAGGCAGCCAAGAACCAAGGTAGCTGCTTGTCCTCACGATCACTGCGCAGCCCCTTCTCAGCCCCACCAACACCGGGGCTCTGTGCCTGTTCTCCCACCTTACCTCAACCTAGCCCAGACCCTCATCGGAGCCAAGCTCCGAAGAGGCCACCCTCAACATGGGGCTCAGGCACTGAAGGGCAGCCCCGTCTCAGCCCCACCAATACCGGGGCTCTGTGTCTCTGCTCGCACCTAACAGCGACCTATCCGTTACCCTCATCGGAGCCAAGCTCCGAAGCGACCACTCCCCACGTGGGGCTTAGGTACTGAAGTAGCCTGGAATCAAGGTTGATGCTGGCCCTCACGATCTCTTTGCAGCCCCTTCTCAGCCCCACCAACACCGGGGCTCTGTGCCTGTTCTCCCACCTAACCTCAACCGAGCCCTGACCCTCATCAGGGCCAAGCTCCGAAGCGGCCACCCTCCACGTGGAGCTTAGCACTAAGGTAACCAGAAATCCAGCTTGATGCTGGCCCTCACCTTCCCTTGGCAGCCCCTTCTCGGCCCCAACAACACCGGGACTCTGTGCCTGTTCTCCCTCCTAACCTCAACCTAGCCGAGACCCTCATCAGGGCCAAGCTCCGAAGTGGCCACCGGCCACATGGAGCTAGGCACTGAAGTAGCCAGGAACCAAGGCTGATGCTGGCCCTCACGGTCCCTTGGCAGCCCCTTCTCAGCCCCACCAACACCGGGGCTCTGTGCCTGTTTTCGCTCCTAACCTCAACCGAGCCCTGACCCTCATCAGGGCCAAGCTCCGAAGCGGCCACCCTCCACGTGGAGCTTGGCACTAAGGTAACCAGAAATCCAGCAAGATGCTAGCCCTCACCTTCCCTTGGCAGCCCCACCAACACCGGGGCTCTGTGCCTGTTCTCCCTCCTAACCTCAACCTAGCCGAGACCCTCATCAGGGCCAAGCTCCGAAGTGGCCACCGGCCACATGGAGCTAGGCACTGAAGTAGCCAGGAACCAAGGCTGATGCTGGCCCTCACGATCCCTTGGCAGCCCCTTCTCAGCCCCACCAACACCGGGGCTCTGTGCCTGTTTTCGCTCCTAACCTCAACCGAGCCCTGACCCTCATCAGGGCCAAGCTCCGAAGCGGCCACCCTCCACGTGGAGCTTGGCACTAAGGTAACCAGAAATCCAGCTTGATGCTAGCCCTCACCTTCCCTTGGCAGCCCCTTCTCGGCCCCAACAACACCGGGACTCTGTGCCTGTTCTCCCTCCTAACCTCAACCTAGCCGAGACCCTCATCAGTGCCAAGCTCCGAAGTGGCCACCGGCCACATGGAGCTAGGCACTGAAGTAGCCAGGAATCAAGGGTGGTGCTGGCCCTCACCTTCCATTTGCAGTCCCTAGGCAAGCCCACCAACACCGGGACTCTGTGCCTGTTCTCCCTCCTAACCTCAACCAAGCCGAGACCCTCATCAGGGCCAAGCTCCGAAGTGGCCACCTGCCACATGGAGCTAGGCACTGAAGTAGCCAGGAACCAAGGCTGATGCTGGCCCTCACGGTCCCTTGGCAGCCCCTTCTCAGCCCCACCAACACCGGGGCTCTGTGCCTGTTTTCGCTCCTAACGTCAACCGAGCCCTGACCCTCATCAGGGCCAAGCTCCGAAGCGGCCACCCTCCACGTGGAGCTTGGCACTAAGGTAACCAGAAATCCAGCTTGATGCTAGCCCTCACCTTCCCTTGGCAGCCCCTTCTCGGCCCCAACAACACCGGGACTCTGTGCCTGTTCTCCCTCCTAACCTCAACCTAGCCGAGACCCTCATCAGGGCCAAGCTCCGAAGTGGCCACCGGCCACATGGAGCTAGGCACTGAAGTAGCCAGGAACCAAGGCTGATGCTGGCCCTCACTGTCCCTTGGCAGCCCCTTCTCACCCCACCAACACCGGGGCTCTGTGCCTGTTTTCGCTCCTAACGTCAATCGAGCCCTGACCCTCATCAGGGCCAAGCTCCGAAGCGGCCACCCTCCACGTGGAGCTTGGCACTAAGGTAACAAGAAATCCAGCTTGATTTTAGCCCTCACCTTCCCTTGGTAGCCCCACCAAAACCGGCGCTCTGTCTCTGTTCTCCACCTTATCCTCGACATATCCCTTACCTTCATCAGGGCCAAGCTCCGAAGTGGCCACCGGCCACATGGAGCTAGGCACTGAAGTAGCCAGGAACCAAGGCTGATGCTGGCCCTCACGGTCCCTTGGCAGCCCCTTCTCAGCCCCACCAACACCGGGGCTCTGTGCCTGTTCTCCCACCTAACCTCAACCGAGCCCTGACCCTCATCAGGGCCAAGCTCCGAAGCGGCCACCCTCCACGTGGAGCTTGGCACTAAGGTAAGCAGGAATCCAGCTTGATGCTGGCCCCCACCTTCCCTTGGTAGCCCCACCAAAACCGGGGCTCTGTCTCTGTTCTCCACCTTATCCTCGACATACCCCTTACCCTCATCGGAGCCAAGCTCCGTAGAGGCCACCCTCAACATGGGGCTCAGGCACTGAAGGGCAGCCCCGTCTCAGCCCCACCAATACCGGGGCTCTGTGTCTCTGCTCGCACCTAACAGCGACCTATCCCTTACCCTCATGGGAGCCAAGCTCCGAAGAGACCACTCCCCACGTGGGGCTTAGGTACTGAAGTAGCCTGGAATCAAGGTTGATGCTGGCCCTCACGATCTCTTTGCAGCCCCTTCTCAGCCCCACCAATACCAGGGCTCTGTATCTGTTCTCCCTCTTCGCCTCGACAGATCCCTTACCCTCATCAGGGCAAAGCGCCGCAGCGGCCACACTCCACATGGGGCTTGGCACTGAGATAGCCAGGAATCAAGGGTGGTGCTGGCCCTCACCTTCCATTTGCAGTCCCTAGGCAAGCCCACCAACACCGGGGCTCTGTGCCTGTTCTCCCTCCTAACCTCAACCAAGCCGAGACCCTCATCAGGGCCAAGCTCCGAAGTGGCCACCTGCCACATGGAGCTAGGCACTGAAGTAGCCAGGAACCAAGGCTGATGCTGGCCCTCACGGTCCCTTGGCAGCCCCTTCTCAGCCCCACCAACACCGGGGCTCTGTGCCTGTTTTCGCTCCTAACCTCAACCGAGCCCTGACCCTCATCAGGGCCAAGCTCCGAAGCGGCCACCCTCCACGTGGAGCTTGGCACTAAGGTAACAAGAAATCCAGCAAGATGCTAGCCCTCACCTTCCCTTGGTAGCCCCACCAAAACCGGGGCTCTGTCTCTGTTCTCCACCTTATCCTCGACATATCCCTTACCTTCATCAGGGCCAAGCTCCGAAGTGGCCACCGGCCACATGGAGCTAGGCACTGAAGTAGCCAGGAACCAAGGCTGATGCTGGCCCTCACGGTCCCTTGGCAGCCCCTTCTCAGCCCCACCAACACCGGGGCTCTGTGCCTGTTCTCCCACCTAACCTCAACCGAGCCCTGACCCTCATCAGGGCCAAGCTCCGAAGCGGCCACCCTCCACGTGGAGCTTGGCACTAAGGTAAGCAGGAATCCAGCTTGATGCTGGCCCCCACCTTCCCTTGGTAGCCCCACCAAAACCGGGGCTCTGTCTCTGTTCTCCACCTTATCCACGACATACCCCTTACCCTCATCGGAGCCAAGCTCCGAAGAGGCCACCCTCAACATGGGGCTCAGGCACTGAAGGGCAGCCCCGTCTCAGCCCCACCAATACCGGGGCTCTGTGTCTCTGCTCGCACCTAACAGCGACCTATCCCTTACCCTCATCGGAGCCAAGCTCCGAAGAGACCACTCCCCACGTGGGGCTTAGGTACTGAAGTAGCCTGGAATCAAGGTTGATGCTGGCCCTCACGATCTCTTTGCAGCCCCTTCTCAGCCCCACCAATACCAGGGCTCTGTATCTGTTCTCCCACTTCGCCTCGACAGATCCCTTACTCACATCAGGGCAAAGCGCCGCAGCGGCCACACTCCACATGGGGCTTGGCACTGAGATAGCCAGGAATCAAGGGTGGTGCTGGCCCTCACCTTCCATTTGCAGTCCCTAGGCAAGCCCACCAACACCGGGGCTCTGTGCCTGTTCTCCCTCCTAACCTCAACCAAGCCGAGACCCTCATCAGGGCCAAGCTCCGAAGTGGCCACCTGCCACATGGAGCTAGGCACTGAAGTAGCCAGGAACCAAGGCTGATGCTGGCCCTCACGGTCCCTTGGCAGGCCCTTCTCAGCCCCACCAACGCCGGGGCTCTGTGCCTGTTCTCCCACCTAACCTCAACCTAGCCCTGACCCTCATCAGGGCCAAGCTCCGAAGCGGCCACCCTCCACGTGGAGCTTGGCACTAAGGTAACCAGAAATCCAGCTTGATGCTAGCCCTCACCTTCCCTTGGTAGCCCCACGAAAACCGGGGCTCTGTCTCTGTTCTCCACCTTATCCTCGACATATCCCTTACCCTCATCGGGGCCACGCTCCGAAGAGGCCACCCTCGACATGGGGCTCAGGCACTGAAGTAGCCAGGAACGAAGGTTGATGGTGGCCCTCACCTTCCATTTGCAGTCCCTAGGCAGCCCCACCAACACCGGGGCTCTGTGCCTGTTCTCCCACCTAACGTCAACCTAGCCCTGACCCTCATCAGGGCCAAGCTCCGAAGCGGCCACCCTCCACGTGGAGCTTAGCACTAAGGTAAACAGAAATCCAGCTTGATTTTAGCCCTCACCTTCCCTTGGCAGCCCCTTCTCGGCCCCAACAACACCGGGACTCTGTGCCTGTTCTCCCTCCTAACCTCAACCTAGCCGAGACCCTCATCAGGGCCAAGCTCCGAAGTGGCCACCGGCCACATGGAGCTAGGCACTGAAGTAGCCAGGAACCAAGGCTGATGCTGGCCCTCACTGTCCCTTGGCAGCCCCTTCTCAGCCCCACCAACACCGGGGCTCTGTGCCTGTTTTCGCTCCTAACGTCAATCGAGCCCTGACCCTCATCAGGGCCAAGCTCCGAAGCGGCCACCCTCCACGTGGAGCTTGGCACTAAGGTAACAAGAAATCCAGCAAGATGCTAGCCCTCACCTTCCCTTGGTAGCCCCACCAAAACCGGGGCTCTGTCTCTGTTCTCCACCTTATCCTCGACATATCCCTTACCTTCATCAGGGCCAAGCTCCGAAGTGGCCACCGGCCACATGGAGCTAGGCACTGAAGTAGCCAGGAACCAAGGCTGATGCTGGCCCTCACGGTCCCTTGGCAGCCCCTTCTCAGCCCCACCAACACCGGGGCTCTGTGCCTGTTCTCCCACCTAACCTCAACCGAGCCCTGACCCTCATCAGGGCCAAGCTCCGAAGCGGCCACCCTCCACGTGGAGCTTGGCACTAAGGTAAGCAGGAATCCAGCTTGATGCTGGCCCCCACCTTCCCTTGGTAGCCCCACCAAAACCGGGGCTCTGTCTCTGTTCTCCACCTTATCCTCGACATACCCCTTACCCTCATCGGAGCCAAGCTCCGTAGAGGCCACCCTCAACATGGGGCTCAGGCACTGAAGGGCAGCCCCGTCTCAGCCCCACCAATACCGGGGCTCTGTGCCTCTGCTCGCACCTAACAGCGACCTATCCCTTACCCTCATGGGAGCCAAGCTCCGAAGAGACCACTCCCCACGTGGGGCTTAGGTACTGAAGTAGCCTGGAATCAAGGTTGATGCTGGCCCTCACGATCTCTTTGCAGCCCCTTCTCAGCCCCACCAATACCAGGGCTCTGTATCTGTTCTCCCTCTTCGCCTCGACAGATCCCTTACCCTCATCAGGGCAAAGCGCCGCAGCGGCCACAGTCCACATGGGGCTTGGCACTGAGATAGCCAGGAATCAAGGGTGGTGCTGGCCCTCACCTTCCATTTGCAGTCCCTAGGCAAGCCCACCAACACCGGGGCTCTGTGCCTGTTCTCCCTCCTAACCTCAACCAAGCCGAGACCCTCACCAGGGCCAAGCTCCGAAGTGGCCACCTGCCACATGGAGCTAGGCACTGAAGTAGCCAGGAACCAAGGCTGATGCTGGCCCTCACGGTCCCTTGGCAGGCCCTTCTCAGCCCCACCAACACCGGGGCTCTGTGCCTGTTCTCCCACCTAACCTCAACCTAGCCCTGACCCTCATCAGGGCCAAGCTCCGAAGCGGCCACCCTCCACGTGGAGCTTGGCACTAAGGTAACCAGAAATCCAGCTTGATGCTAGCCCTCACCTTCCCTTGGTAGCCCCACGAAAACCGGGGCTCTGTCTCTGTTCTCCACCTTATCCTCGACATATCCCTTTTACCCTCATCGGGGCCACGCTCCGAAGAGGCCACCCTCGACATGGGGCTCAGGCACTGAAGTAGCCAGGAACGAAGGTTGATGGTGGCCCTCACCTTCCATTTGCAGTCCCTAGGCAGCCCCACCAACACCGGGGCTCTGTGCCTGTTCTCCCACCTAACGTCAACCTAGCCCTGACCCTCATCAGGGCCAAGCTCCGAAGCGGCCACCCTCCACGTGGAGCTTAGCACTAAGGTAAACAGAAATCCAGCTTGATTTTAGCCCTCACCTTCCCTTGGCAGCCCCTTCTCGGCCCCAACAACACCGGGACTCTGTGCCTGTTCTCCCTCCTAACCTCAACCTAGCCGAGACCCTCATCAGGGCCAAGCTCCGAAGTGGCCACCGGCCACATGGAGCTAGGCACTGAAGTAGCCAGGAACCAAGGCTGATGCTGGCCCTCACGGTCCCTTGGCAGCCCCTTCTCAGCCCCACCAACACCGGGGCTCTGTGCCTGTTTTCGCTCCTAACGTCAATCGAGCCCTGACCCTCATCAGGGCCAAGCTCCGAAGCGGCCACCCTCCACGTGGAGCTTGGCACTAAGGTAACAAGAAATCCAGCAAGATGCTAGCCCTCACCTTCCCTTGGTAGCCCCACCAAAACCGGGGCTCTGTCTCTGTTCTCCACCTTATCCTCGACATATCCCTTACCTTCATCAGGGCCAAGCTCCGAAGTGGCCACCGGCCACATGGAGCTAGGCACTGAAGTAGCCAGGAACCAAGGCTGATGCTGGCCCTCACGGTCCCTTGGCAGCCCCTTCTCAGCCCCACCAACACCGGGGCTCTGTGCCTGTTCTCCCACCTAACCTCAACCGAGCCCTGACCCTCATCAGGGCCAAGCTCCGAAGCGGCCACCCTCCACGTGGAGCTTGGCACTAAGGTAAGCAGGAATCCAGCTTGATGCTGGCCCCCACCTTCCCTTGGTAGCCCCACCAAAACCGGGGCTCTGTCTCTGTTCTCCACCTTATCCTCGACATACCCCTTACCCTCATCGGAGCCAAGCTCCGTAGAGGCCACCCTCAACATGGGGCTCAGGCACTGAAGGGCAGCCCCGTCTCAGCCCCACCAATACCGGGGCTCTGTGTCTCTGCTCGCACCTAACAGCGACCTATCCCTTACCCTCATGGGAGCCAAGCTCCGAAGAGACCACTCCCCACGTGGGGCTTAGGTACTGAAGTAGCCTGGAATCAAGGTTGATGCTGGCCCTCACGATCTCTTTGCAGCCCCTTCTCAGCCCCACCAATACCAGGGCTCTGTATCTGTTCTCCCTCTTCGCCTCGACAGATCCCTTACCCTCATCAGGGCAAAGCGCCGCAGCGGCCACACTCCACATGGGGCTTGGCACTGAGATAGCCAGGAATCAAGGGTGGTGCTGGCCCTCACCTTCCATTTGCAGTCCCTAGGCAAGCCCACCAACACCGGGGCTCTGTGCCTGTTCTCCCTCCTAACCTCAACCAAGCCGAGACCCTCATCAGGGCCAAGCTCCGAAGTGGCCACCTGCCACATGGAGCTAGGCACTGAAGTAGCCAGGAACCAAGGCTGATGCTGGCCCTCACGGTCCCTTGGCAGGCCCTTCTCAGCCCCACCAACGCCGGGGCTCTGTGCCTGTTCTCCCACCTAACCTCAACCTAGCCCTGACCCTCATCAGGGCCAAGCTCCGAAGCGGACACCCTCCACGTGGAGCTTGGCACTAAGGTAACCAGAAATCCAGCTTGATGCTAGCCCTCACCTTCCCTTGGTAGCCCCTTCTCAGCCCCACCAACACCGGGGCTCTGTGCCTGTTCTCCCACCTAACCTCCACCGAGCCCTGACCCTCATCAGGGCCAAGCTCCGAAGCGGCCACCCTCCACGTGGAGCTTGGCACTAAGGTAACCAGAAATCCAGCTTGATGCTAGCCCTCACCTTCCCTTGGTAGCCCCACCAAAACCGGGGCTCTGTCTCTGTTCTCCACCTTATCCTCGACATATCCCTTACCCTCATCAGGGCCAAGCTCCGAAGTGGCCACCGGCCACATGGAGCTAGGCACTGAAGTAGCCAGGAACCAAGGCTGATGCTGGCCCTCTCGGTCCCTTGGCAGCCCCTTCTCAGCCCCACCAACACCGGGGCTCTGTGCCTGTTCTCCCACTTAACGTCAACCTAGCCCTGACCCTCATCAGGGCCAAGCTCCGAAGTGACCACCGTCCACATGGGGCTTGGCACTGAAGTAGCCAGGAACCAAGGCTGATGCTGGCCCTCACGGGCTCTTGGCAGCTCCTTCTCAGGCCCACCAACACCGGGGCTCTGTGTCTCTGCTTCACGTAACATCGACCTATCCCTGACCCTAATCGGAGCCAAGCTCCGAAGCGACCACTCCCCATGTGGGGCTTAGGTACTGAAGTAGCCTAGAACCAAGGTTGATGCTGGCCCTCACGATCTCTTGGCAGCTCCTTCTCAGCCCCACCAACACCGGGGCTCTGTGCCTGTTCTCCCACCTAACCTCAACCTAGCCCTGACCCTCATCAGGGCAAAGCTTCGAAGCGGCCACACTCCACATGGGGCTTGGCATTGAGATAGCCAGGAATCAAGCCTGATGCCGGTCCTCGCCTTCTGTTTGCAGTCCCTAGGCAGCCCCACCAATACCGGCGCTCTGTGTCTGTTCCCCCAGTTATCCTCGACATATCCCTTCTCCTCATCAGGGCCAAGCTCCGAAGCGGCCACCCACCACATGGGGCTCTGGGGCAGACGTGGCCAGGAATGAAGGCTGATGCTGGCCCTCACGATCTCTTGTCAGCCCCTCCTCAGCCCCACCAACCCCTGCCCCCTTCTCTTTGGTCTCCCACCTAAACATCAACCTACATCTTACCTTCAGCAGAGCCAGGCTCTGAAACGTCTACCCACCAGATGGCGCTCCAACACAGAGGGAACCAAGATGACTGGCGTTCGTTGCACTCGCCTGCCCCGGCAGCCCTTTGAGGTCCCCACCACCACCGGGGCTAGGCGCTTGCCGTAGCACTCAACCGTCAACCTTGCCGCAGCCCAACTGCAAAGCAGACAAGCGCCCCGTCGAGCTCCCACACACGTTTTGCCAGGACTGAAATATGTTCGCAGCGCTCACCTTCCCTTTACAGCCCCTTCTCAGCTGCCCAGCACCCAGCCATCTCCAGCACCGCAAATGCGCAACATCCAGCACACCTAGCACCCCTTGGGATCTTTGGCAGTGCTTGGTGCTGGGCATGTGTCGATGCTGGGTCGTGGGGGTACTGTGTGCTAGGCCCTGAGTGGAGTGGGTTCTGGACAGGTCTGGGTGCTGCGGTTGCTGGGTGTTGGGCATATCTGGGTGCTCGCCATGTCCCTGTGCTGGGCACTGGGAGGATTTGGTGCTGGGAATGGGCAGGCGATGATCGTGCCTGGGTGGTGGATGCGGGCTACAGGCAGTGCTGGGCGCTGGCTGTGCTGGGTGCTGGTCATTGGGGGTACTGGGTTCTAGGCACTGGGCATGCGGGGTGCTGGACATCTCTGGGTGCTGAGCATGTCCAAGTGATGGGTCCGGGGCACTGGGACTGCTGGGCAGTGGGGGTGCTGGGGACTATGCATATCAGGGTGCTGGGCATGCCTGTGTACTGAGTGCTTGGCGCTGGGTTCTGGATGCTGGCTGGTGGGCATTGTCTGTGTGCTGGTTATTGGGCACTGGCGGTGGTAGGCATGGGAGTGCTTGTTGCTGGGCATTTTCTGATCCTGGCTGTTGGGGGCGCTGAGCACTGGGCATGTCTGGGTGATGGATGGAGGGAGTTTTGGGTGCTGGGCACTAGGGGTGCTGGCTAGTGGGTATGTCCGTGTGCTGGGTATGTCCATATGCCGGATGCTGTGCGCTGGGGATGCTGGGCACTGGGGTTAGTGGGTGCTGGGCACTGGGGTTGCTGGGTGCTGGGCGGCGCGACTGCTGGGGGCTGGGAGTGCTGGGTACTATGCATAAGCGGGTGCAGGGTATGTCTTGCTGCTGGATGGTGGGTTCTGGGGCTACTGGGAGCTGGGGGTATTGGGTGCTGGGCACTGGGGTTGCTGGGTGCTAAGTCCTGTGGGTGCTGGTTGCTGGGCCCTGGGAGTGCTGGGTACTATGCATAAGCGGGTGCAGGGTATGTCTTGCTGCTGGGTGCTGGGGGTATTGGGTGTTGGCCACTGGGGTGTTGGGTGCTGGGCATGTCCTCGTCCTTGGCATGACTGATGCTGGGCACTGGGGGTACTGGCTGCTGGGAGCTAGGGGTGCTGGCTTTGGGCATTTCAGTTGCTGGACATGACCAGGTGCTGGGCGTCTCCAGGTGCTGGGCATGTGCGGATGCTGTGTGCTCGGCACTTGGGGTTCTGGGTGGTCGGCGGTGAGGGTGCTGGACGCTGGGGATGCTGGCTGTTGCGGTGCTGGGTGCTGGGCACTGGGGCTGCTGAGTGGTGGGCATGTCCAGGTGCTGTTTGTTGGCGGTTGGGGTGCTGGGTTGTGTGCCTGTCCAGGAGTTAGTGCTGGGCCCTGGGGGTGCTGTGTATGTCCGAGTGCTGGGCATGTCCGGATGCTGGGTAAACGGGTTCTTGGGCTGTGGGGGTGTTGGGTATGCTGGTTTCTGGGCACTGGGGAGGTGCTGGCTGCGAGACCTGTATGGTGGTGGGTGTTTGGTGTACTGGGTGCAGGGCGCTGGGCGTGCTGGGTGCTGGGCATGTCCGGGTGCTACGTGCTGATCACTGGGGATGTTGGGGGCTGGTTTGCTGTGTTCTGGTGTGTAGCGTGCTGGGCATGTTTGGGTGCTGGGCATGTCCAGGTGCTGGGTACTGGGCGCTGGGGGTGGTGGTCCCTGGGGGTGCTGTGTGCTGGGCATGTCCGGGGGGTGGGTTGGGCAGTGGGGTTGCTGGGTGCTGGGAATGTGCGAGTGCTGGGGGCTGGGCCCTGAGGTTGATGGGGGCTGGGCACTCGGGTTGCTGGGTGCTGGCTGGTGCGGTTGCGGGGCCCTGGTGTTGCTGGGTACTATGCATAACTGAGTGCAGGGTATCTCTTGGTGCTGGAGGTACTGGGTGCTGGGCATATCCGGTGCTGGGCCTGTGCTCTGGAGTTGCTGGGTTCTGTGCTCTGGGGGTGCTTGTTTCTTGGCACGTGCGTGTGCTGTGTGCTCTTCCCTGGTTGTGCTGGGTATGTGTGGGTGTTGGGCAGTGTGGGTGCTGTGTGGTGGGCGCTGGGCATGTCTGGGTGCTGGGTGATGGGCACTGGAGGTTCTGGGCGATGGGGAGCAGGGAAGCTGCCTGCTAGGCATGTCTGAGTGCTGGGCATGTCCGGGTGCTGGGTACTGTGCGCTGGCAGTGGTGGGCGGTGGTGGTGCTGGGTGCTGGGCATGTCCGGGTGCTAGGCAATGGCGGTGCTGGGTGCTTGGCGCTGGGGGTGATGGTCTTTGGGTGTGCTGGGTGCTGGGCATGTCCCTGTGCTGGGTGGTGGGGGTGCTGGGCATGTGCGGGTGTTGGTTGCCGGGCCCTGGGTGTACTGGGTGCTGGACGCTGGGGTGGTTGGTTTCTGGGTGCTGGGGCTGCTGGGTTCTGTGCCCCTGTGTTGCTGGGTGCTGAGCATGTCCGGGTGCTGGCCATGTCTAAGTGCAGCGTGCTGGGCACTGGGTGCTGGGGGGTGGGGGTGCTGGATGCTGAGTGTTGGGTATGCTGGTTTCCGGGCACTGGGCGGAAGTGTGTGAGACCTGTGGGGGTGTTGTATGGTGGGTGTTTGGGGTGCTGAGTGCTGCAGGTGCTGGGCATGTCCAGGTGCTATGTGCTGATCACTGGGGTTCTTGGGGGCTGGTTTGCTGTGTTCTGGTGTGTTGGGCGCTGGGCATGTTTGTCTGGGTGCTGGGCATGTCTGGGTGCTGGGTACTGGGAACTGGCAGTGCGGGGCAGTGCGGGTGCTGTGTGCTGGGCATGTCGGGGTGCTGGGTGCTGGGCAGTGGGAGTGCTGGGTGCTAGGTACTGGGGGTGCTGGGCCTTGGCATTGCTGGCTACTATACATAACTGAGTGCAGGGTATGTCTTGGTGCTGGATGCTTGGTGCTGGAGGTACCGGGTGCTGGGTGTTGGGCATATCCGGTGCTGGGTGGCTGTGCTGGGGTTGCTGGGTGCTGTGCTGTGAGGGTGCTGGATTCCTGGCATGTGCGTGTACTGTGTGCTGGGCCCTGGTTGTGCTGGGTATGTGTGGGTGCTGGGTGTTGGGCACTGGGGGAGGGTGGTGCTAGGTGCTGGGCATGTCCAGGTGCTGAGCAATGGTGGTGCTGGGTGCTTGGCGCTGGGGGTGGTGGTACCTGGGGCTGCTGTGTGCTGGGCACGTCGGGGTGCTGGGTTTTGGGCGGTGGGGGTGCTGGGTGCTGGGCGTGTGCCTGTGTTGGTTGCTGGACCCTGGCGTGCTGGGCGCTGGGGCTATCGGTTACCGGGTGCTGGGGGTGCTGGGTTCAATGCAGCGTATGCAGGTCCTGGGCAGTGGGTGTGCTGGAAGCTGGGTGTTGGGTATGCTGGTTCCTGCCACTGCGGGTGCTGGGTGTGAGACTTGTGGGCGTGCTGGATGGTGGGTGTTTGGTGTGCACCCTCACTGCCCACCACCCAGAACCCCAAGTGCCGAGCACACAGCATCCGGACGTGCCCAGCACCTGCACACGCCCAGCACCCACAAGACCCAACAACCAGCACTGGTCATGACCAGTACCTGGAAATGCCCACAGCCAGCACCCCTAGCTCCCCACACCCAGCACTCCCAGGGCCCAGCACGAATTCCCGGACATGCGCACAACCCAGCACACCCACCGCCAACACACAGCATCGAGACATGCCCAGCAGCCCCAGTGCCCAGCATCCACCAGCAAGACATACCCTGCACCCAATTATGCATGGTATCCAGCACTCCCAGGGCCCAGCAACCAGTAGCCCCAGTACCTCGGCTCGCTTCTGTAATTCTACACAATGAAGACTTGTGGCTTAGAAGTTAGGGAACTAGCAGGTGTGGTGTTTGCAAGTGTGTAGAATTGTAGTCTAAATCGTGTCTCCTGGAAGCAGTGTTAGACTCTAGTGAAGAGTAACCTTGGAAACGAGAACCGTAAACAAAGGTAGTCCAGACGTGGCTCGGAGACAAACCTCGACCTTATAAGGAAAGAAAGGAACAGGTTCACAAAGAGTTCACGACCCCGCCGACCACCACAGACCACCCGAGACCCTCAAGGAGACCCTAAAGGTTTTAGTGCGCATGTGTCTAGGATGATGTAATATTATAATCGGTTCTCGGAAATTTAAGGAATATGTAAAAGAGAAACTGAAAATATGTATGAGAAGCATGGATACAAACAGAAAGGTGATTAGACCTGGTGTGCTTCATTTGTGGCAAGTCCACCGAGCACCCAGGCCTGAATAAAACAATCTCTCTCCTGAGCGTGTGGAATTGGTTCCTTCCACGCCGGGCACGAAGCCGCTTTTCGGACAACACCTAGCCCCCAGCACCCGCACCAGCAGCACCAGCAAGCCCAGTGCCCAGCACGCAGCAACCTCAGGGCCCAGCACCCAGCCGTGCCCGCCACCCGGACATGCCCAGCACCCAGCAACCCCAGTGCACAACACCCAGCACCCGCAGCGCCCAGAAACCAACACACGCACACACCCAGCACGCCCACCGCCCAAAACCCAGCAGCCCAACATGCCCAGCACACAGCACCACCACCGCCACCACCCCCACTGCCCAGTACCCAGCACCCACACATGCCCAGCACCCAGACATGCCCAGCACACAGCACCAGCACCGCCCACCACCCCCACTGCCCAGTACCCAGCACCCACACATGCCCAGCACTCAGACATGCCCAGCAGGCAGCTTCTCTGCTGCCCACCGCCCAGCATCCCGACCGCCCAGCGCCCAGACATGCCCAGGCCCCGCCACACAGCACCCACACTGCCCAACACCCAGCACTCACACATACCCGGCACAACCAGGGCCCAGCACACAGCATACGCACATGTCAGGAATCCAGCACCCTCACAGCACAGCACCCAGCAACCCCAGCACAGCCACCCAGCACCGCATATGCCCAGCACCTAGCACCGCATATGCCCAACACCCAGCACCCAGTACCTCCAGTACCCAGCATCCAGCACCAAGACATACCCTGCACTCAGTTATGTATAGTAGCCAGCAATACCAGGGCCCAGCACCCCAGTACCTAGAACCCAACACTGCCACTGCCCAACACCCACCACCCGGACGTGCCCAGCACACAGCACCCCCACTGCCCCACACAGCCAGCGCCCAGTACCCAGCACCCAGACATGGCCAGCACCCAAACATGCCCAGCACTCAACACACCACTGCCCAGATCCCAGCAAACCAGCCCCCAACATCTCCAGTGATCAGCACATAGCACCCGGACATGCCCAGCACCCAGCACCCGCAGCGCTCAGCATCCACCACCCCCAGTGCTCTGTACTCAGCACACCAAACACCTACCATCCAGCACGCCCACACGGCTCACACCCAGCATCCCCAGTGCCCAGCAACCAGCATACCCAACACCCACCATCCATCACCCCCACACGTCTCACACCCATGACCCCCAGTGCTCTGTACTCAGCACACGAAACACCCACCATCCAGCACCCCCACACGTCTCACACCCAGCACCCCCAGTGCGCAGTACCCCGCACCCAGACATGCCCAGCACCCGGACATACACAGCACTCAGCACTGTCCTGCTTCCGGCTGGGACAGAGTTAACTTTCTTCCCAGTAGCTTGGGGGGTGTGCTGGCTTTTGGGTTTGGTGTGAGAGGAGCGTTGATGGCCCCTTAATGCTTTGGCTGTTGCTGGGCGGTGCTTGCACCGGGAGACTTTTGTTCTCTCTTTTCGGTCTCCCACAGGAAGCTCGGGGGGGGTGGGGGGTGGCGGGGGGGGGGGAGCACAGCCGGGGTAGTTGACCTAGCTGGCCAATGGGGTATTCTATAGCATGTGACATCCTGCTCAGTATAAAAAATGGGAGGGGGCGGGGGAGGGAAACGACTCTCCCCCCCCCCCCCCCGCCCCAGTCCATGACACGCGGTCGGCAGCGGTGAGCAGTTGCATTGTGCATTGCCTGCTTTGTATCGTCTGTTGTTGTTGTTGTTCTCATTGTTATTATTACTGTTCTACTTCGTTTTATTTCAACCATTAAACTGTTTTTATCTCAACCCGGGAGTTTTCCTACTTGTGCCCTCCCGATTCTCTCCCCCATCCCACGGGGTGGGGGGGGAGGAGAGCCAGCGGCTGCGTGGGGTTTTTTTGCAGGCTGGGGTTAAACCACGACATGCACCCATCATACCCTCCACCCAGCACTCCCAGGGCCCAGCACTCATTCCCAGACATGCGCACAACCTAGCACACCCACCGCCAACACACAGCCCCTGGACATGCCCAGCACCCGGCAGCCCCACTGCCCAGCACCGCATTGCCCGGCATCCCCAGCGCCCAGCACCCTCACTGCCCACCACCCAGAACAACAAGTGCCGAGCACACAGCATCCGGACATGCCCAGCACCGGGGCACACCCAGCACCCACAAGACCCAGCACCCGGTCATGACCAGCAACTGGAAATGCCCACAGCCAGCACCTCTAGCTCCCAGCAGCCATCAACCCCAGTGCCTAGCACTCAGCACCCAGTCCTGCCAAGTACCCAACACCCCGGTGCTCAGCACCCTGCACCCGGTCGTGTCCAGGGCCCACCACACAGCACCCACACTGCCCAACACCCAGCACCCACACATA
The DNA here is from genome assembly GCF_964195595.1 of Calonectris borealis. NCBI lineage: Eukaryota > Metazoa > Chordata > Aves > Procellariiformes > Procellariidae > Calonectris > Calonectris borealis. Next base: position 82,885 of record NW_027441519.1, on the reverse strand, counting down.
CCCGGCACAACCAGGGCCCAGCACACAGCCCACGCACGTGCCAGGAATCCAGCATCCCCAGAGCACAGCACCCAGCAACCCCAGCACAGCCACCCAGCACCGCATATGCCCAGCATGAAGCACCGCATATGCCCACAACCCAGCACCCAGTAGCTCCAGCACCAGGCATCCAGCACCAAGACATACCCTGCACTCAGTTATGCAGAGTACCTAGCAATACCGGGCCCAGCACCCCAGTACCTAGCACCCAACACTCCCACTGCCCAACACCCACCACCCGGACATGCCCAGCACACAGCACCCCCACCACCCCACACCGCCAGCGCCCAGTATGCAGCACCCAGAAATGCCCAGCACCCAAACATGCCCAGCACTCAACACACCACTGCCCAGATCCCAGCAAACCAGCCCCCAACATCTCCAGTGATCAGCACATAGCACCCGGAATGCCCAGCACCCGCAGCGCTCAGCACCCAGCACCCCCAGGGCCCAGCAGCCAGCACCGCAGCAACTAGCAACCCCAGCGCCCAGCACCCGGTCATGCCAAGCACCTGGACATGCCCAGCACCAAGCACGCCTGTGCCCAGCACACAATATCCCCAGCACCCAGCAGCAAGAGATACCCTGCACCCGCTTACGCATAGTACCCACAGCGCTCAGCAGCCACCATCCCCAGTGCTCTGTACTCAGCACACCAAACACCCACCATCCAGCACCCCCACACGTCTCACACCCAGCACCCCCAGTGCGCAGTACCCCACACCCAGACATGCCCAGCACCCGGACATACACAGCACTCAGCACTGTCCTGCTTCCGGCTGGGACAGAGTTAACTTTCTTCCCAGTAGCTTGGGGGGGTGTGCTGGCTTTTGGGTTTGGTGTGAGAGGAGCGTTGATGGCCCCTTAATGCTTTGGCTGTTGCTGGGCGGTGCTTGCACCGGGAGACTTTTGTTCTCTCTTTTCGGCCTCCCACAGGAAGCTCGGGGGGGGTGGGGGGTGGCGGGGGGGGGGGGGAGCTCAGCCGGGGTAGTTGACCTAGCTGGCCAATGGGGTATTCTATAGCATGTGACATCCTGCTCAGTATAAAAAATGGGAGGGGGCGGGGGAGGGAAACGACTCTCCCCCCCCCCACCCCGCCCCAGTTCATGACACGCGGTCGGCAGCGGTGAACAGTTGCATTGTGCATTGCCTGCTTTGTATCGTCTGTTGTTGTTGTTGTTCTCATTGTTATTATTACTGTTCTACTTCGTTTTATTTCAACCATTAAACTGTTTTTATCTCAACCCGGGAGTTTTCCTACTTGTGCCCTCCCGATTCTCTCCCCCATCCCACGGGGTGGGGGGGGGGGGGAGAGCCTGCGGCTGCGTGGGGTTTTTTTGCAGGCTGGGGTTAAACCACGACATGCACCCATCATACCCTCCACCCAGCACCCCCAGGGCCCAGCACTCATTCTCGGACATGCGCACAACCTAGCACACCCACCACCAACACACAGCCCCTGGATATGCCCAGCACCCAGCAGCCCCACTGCCCAGCACCCCCAGCACCCAGCATCCCCAGCACCCAGCAGCAAGAGATACCCTGCACCCGCTTATGCATGGTACCCAGCACTCCCAGGGCCCAGCAACCAGCACCCCGAGTACTTAGCCTCCAGCACCCACACCAGTCAGCACCCAGCAAGGCCGGTACCCAGCAACCTCAGGGCCCAGAACCCAGCAGCCAGCCATTGCCCAGCACACAGACATGCCCAGCACCCAGCAACCCCAGTGCACACAACCCAGAAGCCCCAGCGCCCAGAAACCAACAGCCCCAGTGCCCAGCACTCCCAGGGCTCAGAAACCAACATTCGCATGCACCCAACACTCCAACCACCCAGCACCCGGACATGCCCAGCATGCAGCACCACCAGGGACCACCACCCCCAGCACCACGCACCCAGCACTACCACTGCCCAGCACCTGGACATGCCCAGCACCCAGATGTGCCCAGCAGGCAGCTTCCCTGCTGCCCACCGCCCAGCATCGCGACCGCCCAGCACCCCGACCGCCCAGCACCTGGACATGCCCAGGCCCCGCCACACAGCACCCACACTGCCCAATACCCAGCACCCACACATACCCAGCACAACCAGGGCCCAGCACACACACATGCCAGGTTAAACCATGACATGCACCCATCATACCCTCCACCCAGCACCCCCATGGCCCAGCGCTCATTCCCAGACATGCGCACAACCTAGCACACCCACCGCCAACACACAGCCCCTGGACATGCCCAGCACCCAGCAGTCCCAGTGCCCAGCACCCAGCAGCCCCAGCATCCAGCAGCAAGAGATACCCTGCACCTGCTTATGCATAATACCCAGCAGTCCCAGGGCCCAGCAACCAGCACTTAGCCCCCAGCACCCACACCAGCCAGCACCCAGCAAGGCCGGTGCCCAGCACCCAGCAACCTCAGGGCCCAGAACCCAGCAGCCAGCCATTGCCCAGCACCCAGACATGCCCAGCACCCAGCAACCCCAGTCCACACAACCCAGAAGCCCCAGTGCCCAGAAACCAACAGCCCCAGTGTCCAGCACCCAGTACACCCAGGGCCCAACAACCAACACCCGCACATGCCCAGCACCCCCACCACCCAGCACACCCAAAGACTATCACGCCCAGCGCCAAGCACCCAGCACCGCCATTGCCTAGCACCGGGACATGCCCAGCACCCAGTACCACCACCACCAGTGCACAGTACCAAGCACCCGGATATGCCCAGCACGGAGACATTCCTACCAGGCAGCTTCCCTGCTCCCCATCGCCCAGGACCTCCAGTGCCCATCACCCAGCACCGGGACATGCCCAGCGCCCACCACACAGCACCCATACTGCCCAACACCCAGCACCCACACATACCCAGCACAACCAGGGCACAGCACACGCACATGCCAGGAATCCAGCACCCTCGCAGCACAGCACCCAGCAAACCCAGAGCACACACCTAGCACCGGATATGGCCAGCACCGGATATGGCCAGCACCAAGACATACCCTGCACTCAGTTATGCAGAGTACCAAGCAATGCCAGGGCCCAGCATCCCCAGTACTTAGCACCCAGCACTCCCACCGCCCAATACCCACCACCCGGACGTACCCAGCACCCCCACTGCCCGTGCCCAGCACCCAGACATGCCCAGCACCCAAACATGCCCAGCGCCCAACACACCAGAAAGCAGCAAACCAGCCCCCACCATCCCCAGTGATCTGCACATAGCACCCAGCACACGCTGCGCTCAGCACCCACCACCCACAGTGCCCAGAAACCAGCATACCCAATGCCCAGCATCCAGTACCACCACCACCCCAACTGCCCAGTACCCGCACGCGGATATGCCCAGCACCCGAACATACACAGTACCCCTAGGACCCAGCACTCAGAACTCCAGTGCACTGCACTGTCCTGCTTCTGGCTGGGACAGAGTTAACTTTCTTCCCAGTAGCTTGGGAGGGTGTGCTGGCTTTTGGGTTTGGTGTGAGAGGAGCGTTGATGGCCCCTTAATGCTTTGGCTGTTGCTGGGCGGTGCTTGCACCGGGAGACTTTTGTTCTCTCTTTTCGGCCTCCCACAGGAAGCTCGGGGGGGGTGGGGGGGCGGGGGGATGGGGAGCACAGCCGGCGTAGTTGACCCAGCTGGCCAATGGGGTATTCTATAGCATGTGACATCCTGCTCAGTATAAAAAATGGGAGGGGGCGGGGGAGGGGGCTCTCCCCCCCCCCCCGTTCACGACACACGGTCGGCAGCGGTGAGCAGTTGCATTGTGCATTGCCTGCTTTGTATCGTCTGTTGTTGTTGTTGTTCTCATTGTTATTATTACTGTTCTACTTCATTTTATTTCAATCATTAAACTGTTTTTATCTCAACCCGGGAGCTTTCCTACTTGTGCCCTCCTGATTCTCTCCCCAATCCCACGGGGTGGGGGGGGGGAGGTGAGCCAGTGGCTGCGTGGGGTTTATTTGCAGGCTGGGGTTAAACCAACACATGCACCCATCATACCCTCCACCCAGCACTGCCAGGGCCCAGCACTCCCATGGCCCAGCACTGATTCCCACACATGCACACAACCCAGCACACGCACCACCAATGCACAGCACCTCGACATGCCCAGCAGCCCTGGAGCCCAGCACACAGCACCCAGCAGCCCCAGCACCAGGACATGACAAGAAGCCAGTCCCCGCAGTGCCCAACAACCCACGACTCAGCAACGGAACATGCCTAGCACCAGGCACCACCAATGTGTAGCAAGGAGTGCTAGGTGTGGTGGATATGGCACATTTGGGGTGCTGGAGCTGGCTGGGTGTTGGGCAGCTGAGAAGGGTCTCTCAAGGGAAGGTGAGAGCCACCAACATCTTTCAGTCCTGCCTGTTAGTTTATGGGAGCCCGAAGAGGGGATCGACTGCTTTGCAGTTGGGCTGTGGTAAGGTTGCTGGTTGGGTGGTAGAGCGAGAGCAGCTCCCTCGGAAAGGGCTGCCACGAAAGGCAAGAGCCAGAAACAGCTTTCAATCCTGGTTCTTTCTGTGTTGGAGCGCCCTCTGGTGGGAAGCCGTTTACGAAATGGGCTCGAGAGATGGTAAGGCAAAGGTTGATATTTCGGTTTGAGAATAAGGGAGAGGGGTGGTGGGACCGGGAAGGGTCCCGTGGTGGGTCCATGTGGTGGGTGGCGTTAACTAATGCAGAAGGATCTCGTTATCTACGCAGAACCTCAAACTATCCCTTATCCTCCTCAGAGGCAAGCTCCGAAACGGCCACCCACCTCCTCCGGCTCAGGCACAGAAATAGCCAGGAATCAAGGACGATGCTGGCCCTCACGATCTCTTGGCAGCCACTTCTCAGCCCCATCAACACCGTGGCACTGTACCTCTGCTCGCACCTAACAGCGACCTATCCCTTACCCTCATCAGGGCCAAGCTCCGAAGTGGCCACCCACCACATGGAGCTAGGAACTGAAGTAGCTAGGAACCAAGGCGGATGCTGGCCCTCACGGTCCCTTGGCAGCCCCTTCTCAGCCCCACCAACACCGGGGCTCTGTCGCTGTTCTCCCACTTATCCTCGACATATCTCTGACCCTCACCAGGGCCACCTCCGAAGCGGCCACCCTCCACATGGAGCTTGGCACTAAAGTAGCCAGGAAACAAGGTTGATGCTGGCTCTCACGATCACTTCACAGCCCCTTCTCAGCCGCACCAATGCCGGGGCTCTGTCTCTGTTCTTCCACCTTACCTCAACCTAGCCCAGACCCTCATCAGGGCCAAGCTCCGAAGCGGCCACCCTCCACGTGGAGCTTGGCACTAAGGTAACCAGAAATCCAGCTTGATGCTGGCCCCCACCTTCCCTTGGTAGCCCCACCAAAACCGGAGCTCTGTCTCTGTTCTCCACCTTATCCTCGACATATCCCTTACCCTCATTGGAGCCAAGCTCCGAAGAGGCCACCCTCCACATGGGGCTCAGGCACTGAGATAGCCAGGAACCAAGGCTGATGGTGGCCCTCACCTTCCATTTGTAATCCCTAGGCAGCCCCACCAACACCGTGGCTCTGTGCCTGTTCTCCCACCTAACCTCAACCTAGCCCTGACCCTCATCAGGGCCAAGATGGGAAGTGGCCACCGACCACATGGGGCTTGGCACTGAAGTAGGCAGGAAGCAAGGCTGAGGCTGGCCCTCACGGGCTCTTGGCAGCTCCTTCTCAGGCCCACCAACACCGGGGCTCTGTGTCTCTGCTCGCACCTAACATCGACCTATCCCTGACCCTCATCGGAGCCAAGCTCCGAAGCGACCACTCTCCACGTGGATCCTGGCAATGAGGTAGCCAAGAATCAAGATTGATGCTGGCCCTCACCTTCCTTGGCACCCCACCAATACCGTGGCTCTCTGTCTGTTATCCCGCCTAACATCAACCTAGCCCTGACCCTCATCAGGGCCACCTCCGAAGCGGCCACCCTCCCCATGGGTCTTGGCACTGAAGTAGCCAGGAACAAAGGTTTATGCTGGACCTCACAGTCTCTTGTCGGCCCCACCAATACCGGGACTCTGTGTCTGTGCGCGCACCTAAGAGCGACCTATCCCTTACCCTCATCGGAGCCAAGCTCCGAAGCGACCACTCTTCATGTGGGGCTTAGACACTGAGGCAGCCAAGAACCAAGGTAGCTGCTTGTCCTCACGATCACTGCGCAGCCCCTTCTCAGCCCCACCAACACCGGGGCTCTGTGCCTGTTCTCCCACCTTACCTCAACCTAGCCCAGACCCTCATCGGAGCCAAGCTCCGAAGAGGCCACCCTCAACATGGGGCTCAGGCACTGAAGGGCAGCCCCGTCTCAGCCCCACCAATACCGGGGCTCTGTGTCTCTGCTCGCACCTAACAGCGACCTATCCCTTACCCTCATGGGAGCCAAGCTCCGAAGCGACCACTCCCCACGTGGGGCTTAGGTACTGAAGTAGCCTGGAATCAAGGTTGATGCTGGCCCTCACGATCTCTTTGCAGCCCCTTCTCAGCCCCACCAATACCGGGGCTCTGTAGCTGTTCTCCCACTTAGCCTCGACAGATCCCTTACCCTCATCAGGGCAAAGCGCCGCAGCGGCCACACTCCACATGGGGCTTGACACTGAGATAGCCAGGAATCAAGGGTGGTGCTGGCCCTCACCTTCCATTTGCAGTCCCTAGGCAAGCCCACCAACACCGGGGCTCTGTGCCTGTTCTCCCTCCTAACCTCAACCTAGCCGAGACCCTCATCAGGGCCAAGCTCCGAAGTGGCCACCGGCCACATGGAGCTAGGCACTGAAGTAGCCAGGAACCAAGGCTGATGCTGGCCCTCACGGTCCCTTGGCAGCCCCTTCTCAGCCCCACCAACACCGGGGCTCTGTGCCTGTTTTCGCTCCTAACGTCAACCGAGCCCTGACCCTCATCAGGGCCAAGCTCCGAAGCGGCCACCCTCCACGTGGAGCTTGGCACTAAGGTAACCAGAAATCCAGCAAGATGCTAGCCCTCACCTTCCCTTGGCAGCCCCACCAACACCGGGGCTCTGTGCCTGTTCTCCCTCCTAACCTCAACCTAGCCGAGACCCTCATCAGGGCCAAGCTCCGAAGTGGCCACCGGCCACATGGAGCTAGGCACTGAAGTAGCCAGGAACCAAGGCTGATGCTGGCCCTCACGGTCCCTTGGCAGCCCCTTCTCAGCCCCACCAACACCGGGGCTCTGTGCCTGTTTTCGCTCCTAACGTCAACCGAGCCCTGACCCTCATCAGGGCCAAGCTCCGAAGCGGCCACCCTTCACGTGGAGCTTGGCACTAAGGTAACCAGAAATCCAGCAAGATGCTAGCCCTCACCTTCCCTTGGCAGCCCCACCAACACCGGGGCTCTGTGCCTGTTCTCCCTCCTAACCTCAACCTAGCCGAGACCCTCATCAGGGCCAAGCTCCGAAGTGGCCACCGGCCACATGGAGCTAGGCACTGAAGTAGCCAGGAACCAAGGCTGATGCTGGCCCTCACGGTCCCTTGGCAGCCCCTTCTCAGCCCCACCAACACCGGGGCTCTGTGCCTGTTCTCCCACCTAACCTCAACCGAGCCCTGACCCTCATCAGGGCCAAGCTCCGAAGCGGCCACCCTCCACGTGGAGCTTGGCAATAAGGTAACCAGAAATCCAGCAAGATGCTAGCCCTCACCTTCCCTTGGTAGCCCCACCAAAACCGGGGCTCTGTCTCTGTTCTCCACCTTATCCTCGACATATCCCTTACCTTCATCAGGGCCAAGCTCCGAAGTGGCCACCGGCCACATGGAGCTAGGCACTGAAGTAGCCAGGAACCAAGGCTGATGCTGGCCCTCACGGTCCCTTGGCAGCCCCTTCTCAGCCCCACCAACACCGGGGCTCTGTGCCTGTTCTCCCACCTAACCTCAACCGAGCCCTGACCCTCATCAGGGCCAAGCTCCGAAGCGGCCACCCTCCACGTGGAGCTTGGCACTAAGGTAAGCAGGAATCCAGCTTGATGCTGGCCCCCACCTTCCCTTGGTAGCCCCACCAAAACCGGGGCTCTGTCTCTGTTCTCCACCTTATCCTCGACATACCCCTTACCCTCATCGGAGCCAAGCTCCGAAGAGGCCACCCTCAACATGGGGCTCAGGCACTGAAGGGCAGCCCCGTCTCAGCCCCACCAATACCGGGGCTCTGTGTCTCTGCTCGCACCTAACAGCGACCTATCCCTTACCCTCATCGGAGCCAAGCTCCGAAGAGACCACTCCCCACGTGGGGCTTAGGTACTGAAGTAGCCTGGAATCAAGGTTGATGCTGGCCCTCACGATCTCTTTGCAGCCCCTTCTCAGCCCCACCAATACCAGGGCTCTGTATCTGTTCTCCCACTTCGCCTCGACAGATCCCTTACCCTCATCAGGGCAAAGCGCCGCAGCGGCCACACTCCACATGGGGCTTGGCACTGAGATAGCCAGGAATCAAGGGTGGTGCTGGCCCTCACCTTCCATTTGCAGTCCCTAGGCAAGCCCACCAACACCGGGGCTCTGTGCCTGTTCTCCCTCCTAACCTCAACCAAGCCGAGACCCTCATCAGGGCCAAGCTCCGAAGTGGCCACCTGCCACATGGAGCTAGGCACTGAAGTAGCCAGGAACCAAGGCTGATGCTGGCCCTCACGGTCCCTTGGCAGGCCCTTCTCAGCCCCACCAACGCCGGGGCTCTGTCCCTGTTCTCCCACCTAACCTCAACCGAGCCCTGACCCTCATCAGGGCCAAGCTCCGAAGCGGCCACCCTCCACGTGGAGCTTGGCACTAAGGTAACCAGAAATCCAGCAAGATGCTAGCCCTCACCTTCCCTTGGTAGCCCCACCAAAACCGGGGCTCTGTCTCTGTTCTCCACCTTATCCTCGACATATCCCTTACCCTCATCAGGGCCAAGCTCCGAAGTGGCCACCGGCCACATGGAGCTAGGCACTGAAGTAGCCAGGAACCAAGGCTGATGCTGGCCCTCACGGTCCCTTGGCAGCCCCACCAACACCGGGGCTCTGTGCCTGTTCTCCCACCTAACCTCAACCGAGCCCTGACCCTCATCAGGGCCAAGCTCCGAAGCGGCCACCCTCCACGTGGAGCTTGGCACTAAGGTAACCAGAAATCCAGCTTGATGCTGGCCCCCACCTTCCCTTGGTAGCCCCACCAAAACCGGGGCTCTGTCTCTGTTCTCCACCTTATCCTCGACATATCCCTTACCCTCATCGGAGCCAAGCTCCGAAGAGGCCACCCTCAACATGGGGCTCAGGCACTGAAGGGCAGCCCCGTCTCAGCCCCACCAATACCGGGGCTCTGTATCTGTTCTCCCACTTAGGCTCAACAGATCCCTTACCCTCATCAGGGCAAAGCGCCGCAGCGGCCACACTCCACATGGGGCTTGGCACAGAAATAGCCAGGAATCAAGGGTGGTGCTGGCCCTCACCTTCCATTTGCAGTCCCTAGGCAAGCCCACCGACACCGGGGCTCTGTGCCTGTTCTCCCTCCTAACCTCAACCTAGCCGAGACCCTCATCAGGGCCAAGCTCCGAAGTGGCCACCGGCCACATGGAGCTAGGCACTGAAGTAGCCAGGAACCAAGGCTGATGCTGGCCCTCACGGTCCCTTGGCAGCCCCTTCTCAGCCCCACCAACACCGGGGCTCTGTGCCTGTTTTCGCTCCTAACCTCAACCGAGCCCTGACCCTCATCAGGGCCAAGCTCCGAAGCGGCCACCCTCCACGTGGAGCTTGGCACTAAGGTAACCAGAAATCCAGCAAGATGCTAGCCCTCACCTTCCCTTGGTAGCCCCACCAAAACCGGGGCTCTGTCTCTGTTCTCCACCTTATCCTCGACATATCCCTTACCTTCATCAGGGCCAAGCTCCGAAGTGGCCACCGGCCACATGGAGCTAGGCACTGAAGTAGCCAGGAACCAAGGCTGATGCTGGCCCTCACGGTCCCTTGGCAGGCCCTTCTCAGCCCCACCAACGCCGGGGCTCTGTGCCTGTTCTCCCACCTAACCTCAACCTAGCCCTGACCCTCATCAGGGCCAAGCTCCGAAGCGGCCACCCTCCACGTGGAGCTTGGCACTAAGGTAACCAGAAATCCAGCTTGATTTTAGCCCTCACCTTCCCTTGGTAGCCCCTTCTCAGCCCCACCAACACCGGGGCTCTGTGCCTGTTCTCCCACCTAACCTCCACCGAGCCCTGACCCTCATCAGGGCCAAGCTCCGAAGCGGCCACCCTCCACGTGGAGCTTGGCACTAAGGTAACCAGAAATCCAGCTTGATGCTAGCCCTCACCTTCCCTTGGTAGTCCCACCAAAACCGGGGCTCTGTCTCTGTTCTCCACCTTATCCTCGACATATCCCTTACCCTCATCAGGGCCAAGCTCCGAAGTGGCCACCCTCCACATGGAGCTAGGCACTGAAGTAGCCAGGAACCAAGGCTGATGCTGGCCCTCACGGTCCCTTGGCAGCCCCTTCTCAGCCCCACCAACACCGGGGCTCTGTGCCTGTTCTCCCACTTAACGTCAACCTAGCCCTGACCCTCATCAGGGCCAAGCTCCGAAGTGACCACCGTCCACATGGGGCTTGGCACTGAAGTAGCCAGGAACCAAGGCTGATGCTGGCCCTCACGGGCTCTTGGCAGCTCCTTCTCAGGCCCACCAACACCGGGGCTCTGTGTCTCTGCTTCACGTAACATCGACCTATCCCTGACCCTAATCGGAGCCAAGCTCCGAAGCGACCACTCCCCATGTGGGGCTTAGGTACTGAAGTAGCCTAGAACCAAGGTTGATGCTGGCCCTCACGATCTCTTGGCAGCTCCTTCTCACCCCCACCAACACCGTGTTTCTGTGCCTGTTCTCCCACCTAACCTCAACCTAGCCCTGACCCTCATCAGGGCAAAGCTTCGAAGCGGCCACACTCCACATGGGGCTTGGCATTGAGATAGCCAGGAATCAAGCCTGATGCCGGACCTCGCCTTCCGTTTGCAGTCCCTAGGCAGCCCCACCAATACCGGGGCTCTGTGTCTGTTCCCCCAGTTATCCTCGACATATCCCTTCTCCTCATCAGGGCCAAGCTCCGAAGCGGCCACCCACCACATGGGGCTCTGGGGCAGACGTGGCCAGGAATGAAGGCTGATGCTGGCCCTCACGATCTCTTGTCAGCCCCTCCTCAGCCCCACCAACCCCTGCCCCCTTCTCTTTGGTCTCCCACCTAAACATCAACCTACATCTTACCTTCAGCAGAGCCAGGCTCTGAAACGTCTACCCACCAGATGGCGCTCCAACACAGAGGGAACCAAGATGACTGGCGTTCGTTGCACTCGCCTGCCCCGGCAGCCCTTTGAGGTCCCCACCACCACCGGGGCTAGGCGCTTGCCGTAGCACTCAACCGTCAACCTTGCCGCAGCCCAACTGCAAAGCAGACAAGCGCCCCGTCGAGCTCCCACACACGTTTTGCCAGGACTGAAATATGTTCGCAGCGCTCACCTTCCCTTTACAGCCCCTTCTCAGCTGCCCAGCACCCAGCCATCTCCAGCACCGCAAATGCGCAACATCCAGCACACCTAGCACCCCTTGGGATCTTTGGCAGTGCTTGGTGCTGGGCATGTGTCGGTGCTGGGTCGTGGGGGTACTGTGTGCTAGGCCCTGAGTGGAGTGGGTTCTGGACAGGTCTGGGTGCTGCGGTTGCTGGGTGTTGGGCATATCTGGGTGCTCGCCATGTCCCTGTGCTGGGCACTGGGAGGATTTGGTGCTGGGAATGGGCAGGCGATGATCGTGCCTGGGTGGTGGATGCGGGCTACAGGCAGTGCTGGGCGCTGGCTGCGCTGGGTGCTGGTCATTGGGGGTACTGGGTTCTAGGCACTGGGCATGCGGGGTGCTGGACATCTCTGGGTGCTGAGCATGTCCAAGTGATGGGTCCGGGGCACTGGGACTGCTGGGCAGTGGGGGTGCTGGGGACTATGCATATCAGGGTGCTGGGCATGCCTGTGTACTGAGTGCTTGGCGCTGGGTTCTGGATGCTGGCTGGTGGGCATTGTCTGTGTGCTGGTTATTGGGCACTGGCGGTGGTAGGCATGGGAGTGCTTGTTGCTGGGCATTTTCTGATCCTGGCTGTTGGGGGCGCTGAGCACTGGGCATGTCTGGGTGATGGATGGAGGGAGTTTTGGGTGCTGGGCACTAGGGGTGCTGGCTAGTGGGTATGTCCGTGTGCTGGGTATGTCCATATGCCGGATGCTGTGCGCTGGGGATGCTGGGCACTGGGGTTAGTGGGTGCTGGGCACTGGGGTTGCTGGGTGCTGGGCGGCGCGACTGCTGGGGACTGGGAGTGCTGGGTACTATGCATAAGCGGGTGCAGGGTATGTCTTGCTGCTGGATGGTGGGTTCTGGGGCTACTGGGAGCTGGGGGTATTGGGTGCTGGGCACTGGGGTTGCTGGGTGCTAAGTCCTGTGGGTGCTGGTTGCTGGGCCCTGGGAGTGCTGGGTACTATGCATAAGCGGGTGCAGGGTATGTCTTGCTGCTGGGTGCTGGGGGTATTGGGTGTTGGCCACTGGGGTGTTGGGTGCTGGGCATGTCCTCGTCCTTGGCATGACTGATGCTGGGCACTGGGGGTACTGGCTGCTGGGAGCTAGGGGTGCTGGCTTTGGGCATTTCAGTTGCTGGACATGACCAGGTGCTGGGCGTCTCCAGGTGCTGGGCATGTGCGGATGCTGTGTGCTCGGCACTTGGGGTTCTGGGTGGTCGGCGGTGAGGGTGCTGGACGCTGGGGATGCTGGCTGTTGCGGTGCTGGGTGCTGGGCACTGGGGCTGCTGAGTGGTGGGCATGTCCAGGTGCTGTTTGTTGGCGGTTGGGGTGCTGGGTTGTGTGCCTGTCCAGGAGTTAGTGCTGGGCCCTGGGGGTGCTGTGTATGTCCGAGTGCTGGGCATGTCCGGATGCTGGGTAAACGGGTTCTTGGGCTGTGGGGGTGTTGGGTATGCTGGTTTCTGGGCACTGGGGAGGTGCTGGCTGCGAGACCTGTATGGTGGTGGGTGTTTGGTGTACTGGGTGCAGGGCGCTGGGCGTGCTGGGTGCTGGGCATGTCCGGGTGCTACGTGCTGATCACTGGGGATGTTGGGGGCTGGTTTGCTGTGTTCTGGTGTGTAGCGTGCTGGGCATGTTTGGGTGCTGGGCATGTCCAGGTGCTGGGTACTGGGCGCTGGGGGTGGTGGTCCCTGGGGGTGCTGTGTGCTGGGCATGTCCGGGGGGTGGGTTGGGCAGTGGGGTTGCTGGGTGCTGGGAATGTGCGAGTGCTGGGGGCTGGGCCCTGAGGTTGATGGGGGCTGGGCACTCGGGTTGCTGGGTGCTGGCTGGTGCGGTTGCGGGGCCCTGGTGTTGCTGGGTACTATGCATAACTGAGTGCAGGGTATCTCTTGGTGCTGGAGGTACTGGGTGCTGGGCATATCCGGTGCTGGGCCTGTGCTCTGGAGTTGCTGGGTTCTGTGCTCTGGGGGTGCTTGTTTCTTGGCACGTGCGTGTGCTGTGTGCTCTTCCCTGGTTGTGCTGGGTATGTGTGGGTGTTGGGCAGTGTGGGTGCTGTGTGGTGGGCGCTGGGCATGTCTGGGTGCTGGGTGATGGGCACTGGAGGTTCTGGGCGATGGGGAGCAGGGAAGCTGCCTGCTAGGCATGTCTGAGTGCTGGGCATGTCCGGGTGCTGGGTACTGTGCGCTGGCAGTGGTGGGCGGTGGTGGTGCTGGGTGCTGGGCATGTCCGGGTGCTAGGCAATGGCGGTGCTGGGTGCTTGGCGCTGGGGGTGATGGTCTTTGGGTGTGCTGGGTGCTGGGCATGTCCCTGTGCTGGGTGGTGGGGGTGCTGGGCATGTGCGGGTGTTGGTTGCCGGGCCCTGGGTGTACTGGGTGCTGGACGCTGGGGTGGTTGGTTTCTGGGCGCTGGGGCTGCTGGGTTCTGTGCCCCTGTGTTGCTGGGTGCTGAGCATGTCCGGGTGCTGGCCATGTCTAAGTGCAGCGTGCTGGGCACTGGGTGCTGGGGGGTGGGGGTGCTGGATGCTGAGTGTTGGGTATGCTGGTTTCCGGGCACTGGGCGGAAGTGTGTGAGACCTGTGGGGGTGTTGTATGGTGGGTGTTTGGGGTGCTGAGTGCTGCAGGTGCTGGGCATGTCCAGGTGCTATGTGCTGATCACTGGGGTTCTTGGGGGCTGGTTTGCTGTGTTCTGGTGTGTTGGGCGCTGGGCATGTTTGTCTGGGTGCTGGGCATGTCTGGGTGCTGGGTACTGGGAACTGGCAGTGCGGGGCAGTGCGGGTGCTGTGTGCTGGGCATGTCGGGGTGCTGGGTGCTGGGCAGTGGGAGTGCTGGGTGCTAGGTACTGGGGGTGCTGGGCCTTGGCATTGCTGGCTACTATACATAACTGAGTGCAGGGTATGTCTTGGTGCTGGATGCTTGGTGCTGGAGGTACCGGGTGCTGGGTGTTGGGCATATCCGGTGCTGGGTGGCTGTGCTGGGGTTGCTGGGTGCTGTGCTGTGAGGGTGCTGGATTCCTGGCATGTGCGTGTACTGTGTGCTGGGCCCTGGTTGTGCTGGGTATGTGTGGGTGCTGGGTGTTGGGCACTGGGGGAGGGTGGTGCTAGGTGCTGGGCATGTCCAGGTGCTGAGCAATGGTGGTGCTGGGTGGTTGGCGCTGGGGGTGGTGGTACCTGGGGCTGCTGTGTGCTGGGCACGTCGGGGTGCTGGGTTTTGGGCGGTGGGGGTGCTGGGTGCTGGGCGTGTGCGTGTGTTGGTTGCTGGACCCTGGCGTGCTGGGCGCTGGGGCTATCGGTTACCGGGTGCTGGGGGTGCTGGGTTCAATGCAGCGTATGCAGGTCCTGGGCAGTGGGTGTGCTGGAAGCTGGGTGTTGGGTATGCTGGTTCCTGCCACTGCGGGTGCTGGGTGTGAGACTTGTGGGCGTGCTGGATGGTGGGTGTTTGGTGTGCACCCTCACTGCCCACCACCCAGAACCCCAAGTGCCGAGCACACAGCATCCGGACGTGCCCAGCACCTGCACACGCCCAGCACCCACAAGACCCAACAACCAGCACTGGTCATGACCAGTACCTGGAAATGCCCACAGCCAGCACCCCTAGCTCCCCGCACCCAGCACTCCCAGGGCCCAGCACGAATTCCCGGACATGCGCACAACCCAGCACACCCACCGCCAACACACAGCATCGAGACATGCCCAGCAGCCCCAGTGCCCAGCATCCACCAGCAAGACATACCCTGCACCCAATTATGCATGGTATCCAGCACTCCCAGGGCCCAGCAACCAGTAGCCCCAGTACCTCGGCTCGCTTCTGTAATTCTACACAATGAAGACTTGTGGCTTAGAAGTTAGGGAACTAGCAGGTGTGGTGTTTGCAAGTGTGTAGAATTGTAGTCTAAATCGTGTCTCCTGGAAGCAGTGTTAGACTCTAGTGAAGAGTAACCTTGGAAACGAGAACCGTAAACAAAGGTAGTCCAGACGTGGCTCGGAGACAAACCTCGACCTTATAAGGAAAGAAAGGAACAGGTTCACAAAGAGTTCACGACCCCGCCGACCACCACAGACCACCCGAGACCCTCAAGGAGACCCTAAAGGTTTTAGTGCGCATGTGTCTAGGATGATGTAATATTATAATCGGTTCTCGGAAATTTAAGGAATATGTAAAAGAGAAACTGAAAATATGTATGAGAAGCATGGATACAAACAGAAAGGTGATTAGACCTGGTGTGCTTCATTTGTGGCAAGTCCACCGAGCACCCAGGCCTGAATAAAACAATCTCTCTCCTGAGCGTGTGGAATTGGTTCCTTCCACGCCGGGCACGAAGCCGCTTTTCGGACAACACCTAGCCCCCAGCACCCGCACCAGCAGCACCAGCAAGCCCAGTGCCCAGCACGCAGCAACCTCAGGGCCCAGCACCCAGCCGTGCCCGCCACCCGGACATGCCCAGCACCCAGCAACCCCAGTGCACAACACCCAGCACCCGCAGCGCCCAGAAACCAACACACGCACACACCCAGCACGCCCACCGCCCAAAACCCAGCAGCCCAACATGCCCAGCACACAGCACCACCACCGCCACCACCCCCACTGCCCAGTACCCAGCACCCACACATGCCCAGCACCCAGACATGCCCAGCACACAGCACCAGCACCGCCCACCACCCCCACTGCCCAGTACCCAGCACCCACACATGCCCAGCACTCAGACATGCCCAGCAGGCAGCTTCTCTGCTGCCCACCGCCCAGCATCCCGACCGCCCAGCACCCAGACATGCCCAGGCCCCGCCACACAGCACCCACACTGCCCAACACCCAGCACTCACACATACCCGGCACAACCAGGGCCCAGCACACAGCATACGCACATGTCAGGAATCCAGCACCCTCACAGCACAGCACCCAGCAACCCCAGCACAGCCACCCAGCACCGCATATGCCCAGCACCTAGCACCGCATATGCCCAACACCCAGCACCCAGTACCTCCAGTACCCAGCATCCAGCACCAAGACATACCCTGCACTCAGTTATGTATAGTAGCCAGCAATACCAGGGCCCAGCACCCCAGTACCTAGAACCCAACACTGCCACTGCCCAACACCCACCACCCGGACGTGCCCAGCACACAGCACCCCCACTGCCCCACACAGCCAGCGCCCAGTACCCAGCACCCAGACATGGCCAGCACCCAAACATGCCCAGCACTCAACACACCACTGCCCAGATCCCAGCAAACCAGCCCCCAACATCTCCAGTGATCAGCACATAGCACCCGGACATGCCCAGCACCCAGCACCCGCAGCGCTCAGCATCCACCACCCCCAGTGCTCTGTACTCAGCACACCAAACACCTACCATCCAGCACGCCCACACGGCTCACACCCAGCATCCCCAGTGCCCAGCAACCAGCATACCCAACACCCACCATCCATCACCCCCACACGTCTCACACCCATGACCCCCAGTGCTCTGTACTCAGCACACCAAACACCCACCATCCAGCACCCCCACACGTCTCACACCCAGCACCCCCAGTGCGCAGTACCCCGCACCCAGACATGCCCAGCACCCGGACATACACAGCACTCAGCACTGTCCTGCTTCCGGCTGGGACAGAGTTAACTTTCTTCCCAGTAGCTTGGGGGGTGTGCTGGCTTTTGGGTTTGGTGTGAGAGGAGCGTTGATGGCCCCTTAATGCTTTGGCTGTTGCTGGGCGGTGCTTGCACCGGGAGACTTTTGTTCTCTCTTTTCGGCCTCCCACAGGAAGCTCGGGGGGGGTGGGGGGTGGCGGGGGGGGGGGAGCACAGCCGGGGTAGTTGACCTAGCTGGCCAATGGGGTATTCTATAGCATGTGACATCCTGCTCAGTATAAAAAATGGGAGGGGGCGGGGGAGGGAAACGACTCTCCCCCCCCCCCCCGCCCCAGTCCATGACACGCGGTCGGCAGCGGTGAGCAGTTGCATTGTGCATTGCCTGCTTTGTATCGTCTGTTGTTGTTGTTGTTCTCATTGTTATTATTACTGTTCTACTTCGTTTTATTTCAACCATTAAACTGTTTTTATCTCAACCCGGGAGTTTTCCTACTTGTGCCCTCCCGATTCTCTCCCCCATCCCACGGGGTGGGGGGGGAGGAGAGCCAGCGGCTGCGTGGGGTTTTTTTGCAGGCTGGGGTTAAACCACGACATGCACCCATCATACCCTCCACCCAGCACCCCCAGGGCCCAGCACTCATTCCCAGACATGCGCACAACCTAGCACACCCACCGCCAACACACAGCCCCTGGACATGCCCAGCACCCGGCAGCCCCACTGCCCAGCACCGCATTGCCCGGCATCCCCAGCGCCCAGCACCCTCACTGCCCACCACCCAGAACAACAAGTGCCGAGCACACAGCATCCGGACATGCCCAGCACCGGGGCACACCCAGCACCCACAAGACCCAGCACCCGGTCATGACCAGCAACTGGAAATGCCCACAGCCAGCACCTCTAGCTCCCAGCAGCCATCAACCCCAGTGCCTAGCACTCAGCACCCAGTCCTGCCAAGCACCCAACACCCCGGTGCTCAGCACCCTGCACCCGGTCGTGTCCAGGGCCCACCACACAGCACCCACACTGCCCAACACCCAGCACCCACACATACCCGGCACAACCAGGGCCCAGCACACAGCCCACGCACGTGCCAGGAATCCAGCATCCCCAGAGCACAGCACCCAGCAACCCCAGCACAGCCACCCAGCACCGCATATGCCCAGCATGAAGCACCGCATATGCCCACAACCCAGCACCCAGTAGCTCCAGCACCAGGCATCCAGCACCAAGACATACCCTGCACTCAGTTATGCAGAGTACCTAGCAATACCGGGCCCAGCACCCCAGTACCTAGCACCCAACACTCCCACTGCCCAACACCCACCACCCGGACATGCCCAGCACACAGCACCCCCACCACCCCACACCGCCAGCGCCCAGTATGCAGCACCCAGAAATGCCCAGCACCCAAACATGCCCAGCACTCAACACACCACTGCCCAGATCCCAGCAAACCAGCCCCCAACATCTCCAGTGATCAGCACATAGCACCCGGAATGCCCAGCACCCGCAGCGCTCAGCACCCAGCACCCCCAGGGCCCAGCAGCCAGCACCGCAGCAACTAGCAACCCCAGCGCCCAGCACCCGGTCATGCCAAGCACCTGGACATGCCCAGCACCAAGCACGCCTGTGCCCAGCACACAATATCCCCAGCACCCAGCAGCAAGAGATACCCTGCACCCGCTTACGCATAGTACCCACAGCGCTCAGCAGCCACCATCCCCAGTGCTCTGTACTCAGCACACCAAACACCCACCATCCAGCACCCCCACACGTCTCACACCCAGCACCCCCAGTGCGCAGTACCCCACACCCAGACATGCCCAGCACCCGGACATACACAGCACTCAGCACTGTCCTGCTTCCGGCTGGGACAGAGTTAACTTTCTTCCCAGTAGCTTGGGGGGTGTGCTGGCTTTTGGGTTTGGTGTGAGAGGAGCGTTGATGGCCCCTTAATGCTTTGGCTGTTGCTGGGCGGTGCTTGCACCGGGAGACTTTTGTTCTCTCTTTTCGGTCTCCCACAGGAAGCTCGGGGGGGGTGGGGGGTGGCGGGGGGGGGGGGAGCTCAGCCGGGGTAGTTGACCTAGCTGGCCAATGGGGTATTCTATAGCATGTGACATCCTGCTCAGTATAAAAAATGGGAGGGGGCGGGGGAGGGAAACGACTCTCCCCCCCCCCCCCCCGCCCCAGTTCATGACACGCGGTCGGCAGCGGTGAACAGTTGCATTGTGCATTGCCTGCTTTGTATCGTCTGTTGTTGTTGTTGTTCTCATTGTTATTATTACTGTTCTACTTCGTTTTATTTCAACCATTAAACTGTTTTTATCTCAACCCGGGAGTTTTCCTACTTGTGCCCTCCCGATTCTCTTCCCCATCCCACGGGGTGTGGGGGGGGGGAGAGCCTGCGGCTGCGTGGGGTTTTTTTGCAGGCTGGGGTTAAACCACGACATGCACCCATCATACCCTCCACCCAGCACCCCCAGGGCCCAGCACTCATTCTCGGACATGCGCACAACCTAGCACACCCACCACCAACACACAGCCCCTGGATATGCCCAGCACCCAGCAGCCCCACTGCCCAGCACCCCCAGCACCCAGCATCCCCAGCACCCAGCAGCAAGAGATACCCTGCACCCGCTTATGCATGGTACCCAGCACTCCCAGGGCCCAGCAACCAGCACCCCGAGTACTTAGCCTCCAGCACCCACACCAGTCAGCACCCAGCAAGGCCGGTACCCAGCAACCTCAGGGCCCAGAACCCAGCAGCCAGCCATTGCCCAGCACACAGACATGCCCAGCACCCAGCAACCCCAGTGCACACAACCCAGAAGCCCCAGCGCCCAGAAACCAACAGCCCCAGTGCCCAGCACTCCCAGGGCTCAGAAACCAACATTCGCATGCACCCAACACTCCAACCACCCAGCACCCGGACATGCCCAGCATGCAGCACCACCAGGGACCACCACCCCCAGCACCACGCACCCAGCACTACCACTGCCCAGCACCTGGACATGCCCAGCACCCAGATGTGCCCAGCAGGCAGCTTCCCTGCTGCCCACCGCCCAGCATCGCGACCGCCCAGCACCCCGACTGCCCAGCACCTGGACATGCCCAGGCCCCGCCACACAGCACCCACACTGCCCAATACCCAGCACCCACACATACCCAGCACAACCAGGGCCCAGCACACACACATGCCAGGTTAAACCATGACATGCACCCATCATACCCTCCACCCAGCACCCCCATGGCCCAGCGCTCATTCCCAGACATGCGCACAACCTAGCACACCCACCGCCAACACACAGCCCCTGGACATGCCCAGCACCCAGCAGTCCCAGTGCCCAGCACCCAGCAGCCCCAGCATCCAGCAGCAAGAGATACCCTGCACCTGCTTATGCATAATACCCAGCAGTCCCAGGGCCCAGCAACCAGCACTTAGCCCCCAGCACCCACACCAGCCAGCACCCAGCAAGGCCGGTGCCCAGCACCCAGCAACCTCAGGGCCCAGAACCCAGCAGCCAGCCATTGCCCAGCACCCAGACATGCCCAGCACCCAGCAACCCCAGTCCACACAACCCAGAAGCCCCAGTGCCCAGAAACCAACAGCCCCAGTGTCCAGCACCCAGTACACCCAGGGCCCAACAACCAACACCCGCACATGCCCAGCACCCCCACCACCCAGCACACCCAAAGACTATCACGCCCAGCGCCAAGCACCCAGCACCGCCATTGCCTAGCACCGGGACATGCCCAGCACCCAGTACCACCACCACCAGTGCACAGTACCAAGCACCCGGATATGCCCAGCACGGAGACATTCCTACCAGGCAGCTTCCCTGCTCCCCATCGCCCAGGACCTCCAGTGCCCATCACCCAGCACCGGGACATGCCCAGCGCCCACCACACAGCACCCATACTGCCCAACACCCAGCACCCACACATACCCAGCACAACCAGGGCACAGCACACGCACATGCCAGGAATCCAGCACCCTCGCAGCACAGCACCCAGCAAACCCAGAGCACACACCTAGCACCGGATATGGCCAGCACCGGATATGGCCAGCACCAAGACATACCCTGCACTCAGTTATGCAGAGTACCAAGCAATGCCAGGGCCCAGCATCCCCAGTACTTAGCACCCAGCACTCCCACCGCCCAATACCCACCACCCGGACGTACCCAGCACCCCCACTGCCCGTGCCCAGCACCCAGACATGCCCAGCACCCAAACATGCCCAGCGCCCAACACACCAGAAAGCAGCAAACCAGCCCCCACCATCCCCAGTGATCTGCACATAGCACCCAGCACACGCTGCGCTCAGCACCCACCACCCACAGTGCCCAGAAACCAGCATACCCAATGCCCAGCATCCAGTACCACCACCCCCCCAACTGCCCAGTACCCGCACGCGGATATGCCCAGCACCCGAACATACACAGTACCCCTAGGACCCAGCACTCAGAACTCCAGTGCACTGCACTGTCCTGCTTCTGGCTGGGACAGAGTTAACTTTCTTCCCAGTAGCTTGGGAGGGTGTGCTGGCTTTTGGGTTTGGTGTGAGAGGAGCGTTGATGGCCCCTTAATGCTTTGACTGTTGCTGGGCGGTGCTTGCACCGGGAGACTTTTGTTCTCTCTTTTCGGCCTCCCACAGGAAGCTCGGGGGGGGGTGGGGGGGCGGGGGGATGGGGAGCACAGCCGGCGTAGTTGACCCAGCTGGCCAATGGGGTATTCTATAGCATGTGACATCCTGCTCAGTATAAAAAATGGGAGGGGGCGGGGGAGGGGGCTCTCCCCCCCCCCCGTTCACGACACACGGTCGGCAGCGGTGAGCAGTTGCATTGTGCATTGCCTGCTTTGTATCGTCTGTTGTTGTTGTTGTTCTCATTGTTATTATTACTGTTCTACTTCATTTTATTTCAATCATTAAACTGTTTTTATCTCAACCCGGGAGCTTTCCTACTTGTGCCCTCCCGATTCTCTCCCCAATCCCACGGGGTGGGGGGGGGGAGGTGAGCCAGTGGCTGCGTGGGGTTTATTTGCAGGCTGGGGTTAAACCAACACATGCACCCATCATACCCTCCACCCAGCACTGCCAGGGCCCAGCACTCCCATGGCCCAGCACTGATTCCCACACATGCACACAACCCAGCACACGCACCACCAATGCACAGCACCTCGACATGCCCAGCAGCCCTGGAGCCCAGCACACAGCACCCAGCAGCCCCAGCACCAGGACATGACAAGAAGCCAGTCCCCGCAGTGCCCAACAACCCACGACTCAGCAACGGAACATGCCTAGCACCAGGCACCACCAATGTGTAGCAAGGAGTGCTAGGTGTGGTGGATATGGCACATTTGGGGTGCTGGAGCTGGCTGGGTGTTGGGCAGCTGAGAAGGGTCTCTCAAGGGAAGGTGAGAGCCACCAACATCTTTCAGTCCTGCCTGTTAGTTTATGGGAGCCCGAAGAGGGGATCGACTGCTTTGCAGTTGGGCTGTGGTAAGGTTGCTGGTTGGGTGGTAGAGCGAGAGCAGCTCCCTCGGAAAGGGCTGCCACGAAAGGCAAGAGCCAGAAACAGCTTTCAATCCTGGTTCTTTCTGTGTTGGAGCGCCCTCTGGTGGGAAGCCGTTTACGAAATGGGCTCGAGAGATGGTAAGGCAAAGGTTGATATTTCGGTTTGAGAATAAGGGAGAGGGGTGGTGGGACCGGGAAGGGTCCCGTGGTGGGTCCATGTGGTGGGTGGCGTTAACTAATGCAGAAGGATCTCGTTATCTACGCAGAACCTCAAACTATCCCTTATCCTCCTCAGAGGCAAGCTCCGAAACGGCCACCCACCTCCTCTGGCTCAGGCACAGAAATAGCCAGGAATCAAGGACGATGCTGGCCCTCACGATCTCTTGGCAGCCACTTCTCAGCCCCATCAACACCGTGGCACTGTACCTCTGCTCGCACCTAACAGCGACCTATCCCTTACCCTCATCAGGGCCAAGCTCCGAAGTGGCCACCCACCACATGGAGCTAGGAACTGAAGTAGCTAGGAACCAAGGCGGATGCTGGCCCTCACGGTCCCTTGGCAGCCCCTTCTCAGCCCCACCAACACCGGGGCTCTGTCGCTGTTCTCCCACTTATCCTCGACATATCTCTGACCCTCACCAGGGCCACCTCCGAAGCGGCCACCCTCCACATGGAGCTTGGCACTAAAGTAGCCAGGAAACAAGGTTGATGCTGGCTCTCACGATCACTTCGCAGCCCCTTCTCAGCCGCACCAATGCCGGGGCTCTGTCTCTGTTCTTCCACCTTACCTCAACCTAGCCCTGACCCTCATCAGGGCCAAGCTCCGAAGCGGCCACCCTCCACGTGGAGCTTGGCACTAAGGTAACCAGAAATCCAGCTTGATGCTGGCCCCCACCTTCCCTTGGTAGCCCCACCAAAACCGGAGCTCTGTCTCTGTTCTCCACCTTATCCTCGACATATCCCTTACCCTCATCAGGGCCAAGCTCCGAAGAGGCCACCCTCCACATGGGGCTCAGGCACTGAGATAGCCAGGAACCAAGGCTGATGGTGGCCCTCACCTTCCATTTGTAATCCCTAGGCAGCCCCACCAACACCGTGGCTCTGTGCCTGTTCTCCCACCTAACCTCAACCTAGCCCTGACCCTCATCAGGGCCAAGATGGGAAGTGGCCACCGACCACATGGGGCTTGGCACTGAAGTAGGCAGGAAGCAAGGCTGAGGCTGGCCCTCACGGGCTCTTGGCAGCTCCTTCTCAGGCCCACCAACACCGGGGCTCTGTGTCTCTGCTTCACGTAACATCGACCTATCCCTGACCCTCATCGGAGCCAAGCTCCGAAGCGACCACTCTCCACGTGGATCCTGGCAATGAGGTAGCCAAGAATCAAGATTGATGCTGGCCCTCACCTTCCTTGGCACCCCACCAATACCGTGGCTCTCTGTCTGTTCTCCTGCCTAACATCAACCTAGCCCTGACCCTCATCAGGGCCACCTCCGAAGCGGCCACCCTCCCCATGGGTCTTGGCACTGAAGTAGCCAGGAACAAAGGTTTATGCTGGACCTCACGGTCTCTTGTCGGCCCCACCAATACCGGGACTCTGTGTCTGTGCGCGCACCTAAGAGCGACCTATCCCTTACCCTCATCGGAGCCAAGCTCCGAAGCGACCACTCTTCATGTGGGGCTTAGACACTGAGGCAGCCAAGAACCAAGGTAGCTGCTTGTCCTCACGATCACTGCGCAGCCCCTTCTCAGCCCCACCAACACCGGGGCTCTGTGCCTGTTCTCCCACCTTACCTCAACCTAGCCCAGACCCTCATCGGAGCCAAGCTCCGAAGAGGCCACCCTCAACATGGGGCTCAGGCACTGAAGGACAGCCCCGTCTCAGCCCCACCAATACCGGGGCTCTGTGTCTCTGCTCGCACCTAACAGCGACCTATCCCTTACCCTCATCGGAGCCAAGCTCCGAAGCGACCACTCCCCACGTGGGGCTTAGGTACTGAAGTAGCCTGGAATCAAGGTTGATGCTGGCCCTCACGATCTCTTTGCAGCCCCTTCTCAGCCCCACCAATACCGGGGCTCTGTAGCTGTTCTCCCACTTAGCCTCGACAGATCCCTTACCCTCATCAGGGCAAAGCGCCGCAGCGGCCACACTCCACATGGGGCTTGGCACTGAGATAGCCAGGAATCAAGGGTGGTGCTGGCCCTCACCTTCCATTTGCAGTCCCTAGGCAAGCCCACCAACACCGGGGCTCTGTGCCTGTTCTCCCTCCTAACCTCAACCTAGCCGAGACCCTCATCAGGGCCAAGCTCCGAAGTGGCCACCGGCCACATGGAGCTAGGCACTGAAGTAGCCAGGAACCAAGGCTGATGCTGGCCCTCACGGTCCCTTGGCAGACCCTTCTCAGCCCCACCAACACCGGGGCTCTGTGCCTGTCCTCCCACCTAACCTCAACCGAGCCCTGACCCTCATCAGGGCCAAGCTCCGAAGCGGCCACCCTCCACGTGGAGCTTGGCACTAAGGTAACCAGAAATCCAGCTTGATGCTGGCCCTCACCTTCCCTTGGCAGCCCCTTCTCGGCCCCACCAACACCGGGACTCTGTGCCTGTTCTCCCTCCTAACCTCAACCTAGCCGAGACCCTCATCAGGGCCAAGCTCCGAAGTGGCCACCGGCCACATGGAGCTAGGCACTGAAGTAGCCAGGAACCAAGGCTGATGCTGGCCCTCACGGTCCCTTGGCAGCCCCTTCTCAGCCCCACCAACACCGGGGCTCTGTGCCTGTTTTCGCTCCTAACGTCAACCGAGCCCTGACCCTCATCAGGGCCAAGCTCCGAAGCGGCCACCCTCCACGTGGAGCTTGGCACTAAGGTAACCAGAAATCCAGCAAGATGCTAGCCCTCACCTTCCCTTGGTAGCCCCACCAACACCGGGACTCTGTGCCTGTTCTCCCTCCTAACCTCAACCTAGCCGAGACCCTCATCAGGGCCAAGCTCCGAAGTGGCCACCGGCCACATGGAGCTAGGCACTGAAGTAGCCAGGAACCAAGGCTGATGCTGGCCCTCACGGTCCCTTGGCAGCCCCTTCTCAGCCCCACCAACACCGGGGCTCTGTGCCTGTTTTCGCTCCTAACCTCAACCGAGCCCTGACCCTCATCAGGGCCAAGCTCCGAAGCGGCCACCCTCCACGTGGAGCTTGGCACTAAGGTAACCAGAAATCCAGCAAGATGCTAGCCCTCACCTTCCCTTGGTAGCCCCACCAAAACCGGGGCTCTGTCTCTGTTCTCCACCTTATCCTCGACATATCCCTTACCTTCATCAGGGCCAAGCTCCGAAGTGGCCACCGGCCACATGGAGCTAGGCACTGAAGTAGCCAGGAACCAAGGCTGATGCTGGCCCTCACGGTCCCTTGGCAGCCCCTTCTCAGCCCCACCAACACCGGGGCTCTGTGCCTGTTTTCGCTCCTAACCTCAACCGAGCCCTGACCCTCATCAGGGCCAAGCTCCGAAGCGGCCACCCTCCACGTGGAGCTTGGCACTAAGGTAAGCAGGAATCCAGCTTGATGCTGGCCCCCACCTTCCCTTGGTAGCCCCACCAAAACCGGGGCTCTGTCTCTGTTCTCCACCTTATCCTCGACATACCCCTTACCCTCATCGGAGCCAAGCTCCGAAGAGGCCACCCTCAACATGGGGCTCAGGCACTGAAGGGCAGCCCCGTCTCAGCCCCACCAATACCGGGGCTCTGTGCCTCTGCTCGCACCTAACAGCGACCTATCCCTTACCCTCATGGGAGCCAAGCTCCGAAGAGACCACTCCCCACGTGGGGCTTAGGTACTGAAGTAGCCTGGAATCAAGGTTGATGCTGGCCCTCACGATCTCTTTGCAGCCCCTTCTCAGCCCCACCAATACCAGGGCTCTGTATCTGTTCTCCCACTTCGCCTCGACAGATCCCTTACCCTCATCAGGGCAAAGCGCCGCAGCGGCCACACTCCACATGGGGCTTGGCACTGAGATAGCCAGGAATCAAGGGTGGTGCTGGCCCTCACCTTCCATTTGCAGTCCCTAGGCAAGCCCACCAACACCGGGGCTCTGTGCCTGTTCTCCCTCCTAACCTCAACCAAGCCGAGACCCTCATCAGGGCCAAGCTCCGAAGTGGCCACCTGCCACATGGAGCTAGGCACTGAAGTAGCCAGGAACCAAGGCTGATGCTGGCCCTCACGGTCCCTTGGCAGCCCCTTCTCAGCCCCACCAACACCGGGGCTCTGTGCCTGTTTTCGCTCCTAACGTCAACCGAGCCCTGACCCTCATCAGGGCCAAGCTCCGAAGCGGCCACCCTCCACGTGGAGCTTGGCACTAAGGTAACCAGAAATCCAGCTTGATGCTAGCCCTCACCTTCCCTTGGTAGCCCCACCAACACCGGGACTCTGTGCCTGTTTTCCCTCCTAACCTCAACCTAGCCGAGACCCTCATCGGAGCCAAGCTCCGAAGTGGCCACCGGCCACATGGAGCTAGGCACTGAAGTAGCCAGGAACCAAGGCTGATGCTGGCCCTCACGGTCCCTTGGCAGCCCCTTCTCAGCCCCACCAACACCGGGGCTCTGTGCCTGTTCTCCCACCTAACCTCCACCGAGCCCTGACCCTCATCAGGGCCAAGCTCCGAAGCGGCCACCCTCCACGTGGAGCTTGGCACTAAGGTAACCAGAAATCCAGCAAGATGCTAGCCCTCACCTTCCCTTGGTAGCCCCACCAACACCGGGACTCTGTGCCTGTTCTCCCTCCTAACCTCAACCTAGCCGAGACCCTCATCAGGGCCAAGCTCCGAAGCGGCCACCCTCCACGTGGAGCTTGGCACTAAGGTAACAAGAAATCCAGCAAGATGCTAGCCCTCACCTTCCCTTGGTAGCCCCACCAAAACCGGGGCTCTGTCTCTGTTCTCCACCTTATCCTCGACATATCCCTTACCTTCATCAGGGCCAAGCTCCGAAGTGGCCACCGGCCACATGGAGCTAGGCACTGAAGTAGCCAGGAACCAAGGCTGATGCTGGCCCTCACGGTCCCTTGGCAGCCCCTTCTCAGCCCCACCAACACCGGGGCTCTGTGCCTGTTCTCCCACCTAACCTCAACCGAGCCCTGACCCTCATCAGGGCCAAGCTCCGAAGCGGCCACCCTCCACGTGGAGCTTGGCACTAAGGTAAGCAGGAATCCAGCTTGATGCTGGCCCCCACCTTCCCTTGGTAGCCCCACCAAAACCGGGGCTCTGTCTCTGTTCTCCACCTTATCCTCGACATACCCCTTACCCTCATCGGAGCCAAGCTCCGAAGAGGCCACCCTCAACATGGGGCTCAGGCACTGAAGGGCAGCCCCGTCTCAGCCCCACCAATACCGGGGCTCTGTGTCTCTGCTCGCACCTAACAGCGACCTATCCCTTACCCTCATCGGAGCCAAGCTCCGAAGAGACCACTCCCCACGTGGGGCTTAGGTACTGAAGTAGCCTGGAATCAAGGTTGATGCTGGCCCTCACGATCTCTTTGCAGCCCCTTCTCAGCCCCACCAATACCAGGGCTCTGTATCTGTTCTCCCACTTCGCCTCGACAGATCCCTTACCCTCATCAGGGCAAAGCGCCGCAGCGGCCACACTCCACATGGGGCTTGGCACTGAGATAGCCAGGAATCAAGGGTGGTGCTGGCCCTCACCTTCCATTTGCAGTCCCTAGGCAAGCCCACCAACACCGGGGCTCTGTGCCTGTTCTCCCTCCTAACCTCAACCAAGCCGAGACCCTCATCAGGGCCAAGCTCCGAAGTGGCCACCTGCCACATGGAGCTAGGCACTGAAGTAGCCAGGAACCAAGGCTGATGCTGGCCCTCACGGTCCCTTGGCAGCCCCTTCTCAGCCCCACCAACACCGGGGCTCTGTGCCTGTTTTCGCTCCTAACGTCAACCGAGCCCTGACCCTCATCAGGGCCAAGCTCCGAAGCGGCCACCCTCCACGTGGAGCTTGGCACTAAGGTAACCAGAAATCCAGCAAGATGCTAGCCCTCACCTTCCCTTGGTAGCCCCACCAACACCGGGACTCTGTGCCTGTTCTCCCTCCTAACCTCAACCTAGCCGAGACCCTCATCAGGGCCAAGCTCCGAAGTGGCCACCGGCCACATGGAGCTAGGCACTGAAGTAGCCAGGAACCAAGGCTGATGCTGGCCCTCACGGTCCCTTGGCAGCCCCTTCTCAGCCCCACCAACACCGGGGCTCTGTGCCTGTTTTCGCTCCTAACCTCAACCGAGCCCTGACCCTCATCAGGGCCAAGCTCCGAAGCGGCCACCCTCCACGTGGAGCTTGGCACTAAGGTAACCAGAAATCCAGCAAGATGCTAGCCCTCACCTTCCCTTGGTAGCCCCACCAACACCGGGACTCTGTGCCTGTTCTCCCTCCTAACCTCAACCTAGCCGAGACCCTCATCAGGGCCAAGCTCCGAAGTGGCCACCGGCCACATGGAGCTAGGCACTGAAGTAGCCAGGAACCAAGGCTGATGCTGGCCCTCACGGTCCCTTGGCAGCCCCTTCTCAGCCCCACCAACACCGGGGCTCTGTGCCTGTTTTCGCTCCTAACCTCAACCGAGCCCTGACCCTCATCAGGGCCAAGCTCCGAAGCGGCCACCCTCCACGTGGAGCTTGGCACTAAGGTAACCAGAAATCCAGCAAGATGCTAGCCCTCACCTTCCCTTGGTAGCCCCACCAAAACCGGGGCTCTGTCTCTGTTCTCCACCTTATCCTCGACATATCCCTTACCTTCATCAGGGCCAAGCTCCGAAGTGGCCACCGGCCACATGGAGCTAGGCACTGAAGTAGCCAGGAACCAAGGCTGATGCTGGCCCTCACGGTCCCTTGGCAGCCCCTTCTCAGCCCCACCAACACCGGGGCTCTGTGCCTGTTTTCGCTCCTAACCTCAACCGAGCCCTGACCCTCATCAGGGCCAAGCTCCGAAGCGGCCACCCTCCACGTGGAGCTTGGCACTAAGGTAAGCAGGAATCCAGCTTGATGCTGGCCCCCACCTTCCCTTGGTAGCCCCACCAAAACCGGGGCTCTGTCTCTGTTCTCCACCTTATCCTCGACATACCCCTTACCCTCATCGGAGCCAAGCTCCGAAGAGGCCACCCTCAACATGGGGCTCAGGCACTGAAGGGCAGCCCCGTCTCAGCCCCACCAATACCGGGGCTCTGTGCCTCTGCTCGCACCTAACAGCGACCTATCCCTTACCCTCATGGGAGCCAAGCTCCGAAGAGACCACTCCCCACGTGGGGCTTAGGTACTGAAGTAGCCTGGAATCAAGGTTGATGCTGGCCCTCACGATCTCTTTGCAGCCCCTTCTCAGCCCCACCAATACCAGGGCTCTGTATCTGTTCTCCCACTTCGCCTCGACAGATCCCTTACCCTCATCAGGGCAAAGCGCCGCAGCGGCCACACTCCACATGGGGCTTGGCACTGAGATAGCCAGGAATCAAGGGTGGTGCTGGCCCTCACCTTCCATTTGCAGTCCCTAGGCAAGCCCACCAACACCGGGGCTCTGTGCCTGTTCTCCCTCCTAACCTCAACCAAGCCGAGACCCTCATCAGGGCCAAGCTCCGAAGTGGCCACCTGCCACATGGAGCTAGGCACTGAAGTAGCCAGGAACCAAGGCTGATGCTGGCCCTCACGGTCCCTTGGCAGCCCCTTCTCAGCCCCACCAACACCGGGGCTCTGTGCCTGTTTTCGCTCCTAACGTCAACCGAGCCCTGACCCTCATCAGGGCCAAGCTCCGAAGCGGCCACCCTCCACGTGGAGCTTGGCACTAAGGTAACCAGAAATCCAGCTTGATGCTAGCCCTCACCTTCCCTTGGTAGCCCCACCAACACCGGGACTCTGTGCCTGTTTTCCCTCCTAACCTCAACCTAGCCGAGACCCTCATCAGGGCCAAGCTCCGAAGTGGCCACCGGCCACATGGAGCTAGGCACTGAAGTAGCCAGGAACCAAGGCTGATGCTGGCCCTCACGGTCCCTTGGCAGCCCCTTCTCAGCCCCACCAACACCGGGGCTCTGTGCCTGTTCTCCCACCTAACCTCCACCGAGCCCTGACCCTCATCAGGGCCAAGCTCCGAAGCGGCCACCCTCCACGTGGAGCTTGGCACTAAGGTAACCAGAAATCCAGCAAGATGCTAGCCCTCACCTTCCCTTGGTAGCCCCACCAACACCGGGACTCTGTGCCTGTTCTCCCTCCTAACCTCAACCTAGCCGAGACCCTCATCAGGGCCAAGCTCCGAAGCGGCCACCCTCCACGTGGAGCTTGGCACTAAGGTAACAAGAAATCCAGCAAGATGCTAGCCCTCACCTTCCCTTGGTAGCCCCACCAAAACCGGGGCTCTGTCTCTGTTCTCCACCTTATCCTCGACATATCCCTTACCTTCATCAGGGCCAAGCTCCGAAGTGGCCACCGGCCACATGGAGCTAGGCACTGAAGTAGCCAGGAACCAAGGCTGATGCTGGCCCTCACGGTCCCTTGGCAGCCCCTTCTCAGCCCCACCAACACCGGGGCTCTGTGCCTGTTCTCCCACCTAACCTCAACCGAGCCCTGACCCTCATCAGGGCCAAGCTCCGAAGCGGCCACCCTCCACGTGGAGCTTGGCACTAAGGTAAGCAGGAATCCAGCTTGATGCTGGCCCCCACCTTCCCTTGGTAGCCCCACCAAAACCGGGGCTCTGTCTCTGTTCTCCACCTTATCCTCGACATACCCCTTACCCTCATCGGAGCCAAGCTCCGTAGAGGCCACCCTCAACATGGGGCTCAGGCACTGAAGGGCAGCCCCGTCTCAGCCCCACCAATACCGGGGCTCTGTGTCTCTGCTCGCACCTAACAGCGACCTATCCCTTACCCTCATGGGAGCCAAGCTCCGAAGAGACCACTCCCCACGTGGGGCTTAGGTACTGAAGTAGCCTGGAATCAAGGTTGATGCTGGCCCTCACGATCTCTTTGCAGCCCCTTTTCAGCCCCACCAATACCAGGGCTCTGTATCTGTTCTCCCACTTCGCCTCGACAGATCCCTTACCCTCATCAGGGCAAAGCGCCGCAGCGGCCACACTCCACATGGGGCTTGGCACTGAGATAGCCAGGAATCAAGGGTGGTGCTGGCCCTCACCTTCCATTTGCAGTCCCTAGGCAAGCCCACCAACACCGGGGCTCTGTGCCTGTTCTCCCTCCTAACCTCAACCAAGCCGAGACCCTCATCAGGGCCAAGCTCCGAAGTGGCCACCTGCCACATGGAGCTAGGCACTGAAGTAGCCAGGAACCAAGGCTGATGCTGGCCCTCACGGTCCCTTGGCAGGCCCTTCTCAGCCCCACCAACGCCGGGGCTCTGTGCCTGTTCTCCCACCTAACCTCAACCTAGCCCTGACCCTCATCAGGGCCAAGCTCCGAAGCGGCCACCCTCCACGTGGAGCTTGGCACTAAGGTAACCAGAAATCCAGCTTGATGCTAGCCCTCACCTTCCCTTGGTAGCCCCACCAAAACCGGGGCTCTGTCTCTGTTCTCCACCTTATCCTCGACATATCCCTTACCCTCATCAGGGCCAAGCTCCGAAGTGGCCACCGGCCACATGGAGCTAGGCACTGAAGTAGCCAGGAACCAAGGCTGATGCTGGCCCTCACGGTCCCTTGGCAGCCCCTTCTCAGCCCCACCAACACCGGGGCTCTGTGCCTGTTCTCCCACTTAACGTCAACCTAGCCCTGACCCTCATCAGGGCCAAGCTCCGAAGTGACCACCGTCCACATGGGGCTTGGCACTGAAGTAGCCAGGAACCAAGGCTGATGCTGGCCCTCACGGGCTCTTGGCAGCTCCTTCTCAGGCCCACCAACACCGGGGCTCTGTGTCTCTGCTTCACGTAACATCGACCTATCCCTGACCCTAATCGGAGCCAAGCTCCGAAGCGACCACTCCCCATGTGGGGCTTAGGTACTGAAGTAGCCTAGAACCAAGGTTGATGCTGGCCCTCACGATCTCTTGGCAGCTCCTTCTCACCCCCACCAACACCGTGTTTCTGTGCCTGTTCTCCCACCTAACCTCAACCTAGCCCTGACCCTCATCAGGGCAAAGCTTCGAAGCGGCCACACTCCACATGGGGCTTGGCATTGAGATAGCCAGGAATCAAGCCTGATGCCGGACCTCGCCTTCCGTTTGCAGTCCCTAGGCAGCCCCACCAATACCGGCGCTCTGTGTCTGTTCCCCCAGTTATCCTCGACATATCCCTTCTCCTCATCAGGGCCAAGCTCCGAAGCGGCCACCCACCACATGGGGCTCTGGGGCAGACGTGGCCAGGAATGAAGGCTGATGCTGGCCCTCACGATCTCTTGTCAGCCCCTCCTCAGCCCCACCAACCCCTGCCCCCTTCTCTTTGGTCTCCCACCTAAACATCAACCTACATCTTACCTTCAGCAGAGCCAGGCTCTGAAACGTCTACCCACCAGATGGCGCTCCAACACAGAGGGAACCAAGATGACTGGCGTTCGTTGCACTCGCCTGCCCCGGCAGCCCTTTGAGGTCCCCACCACCACCGGAGCTAGGCGCTTGCCGTAGCACTCAACCGTCAACCTTGCCGCAGCCCAACTGCAAAGCAGACAAGCGCCCCGTCGAGCTCCCACACACGTTTTGCCAGGACTGAAATATGTTCGCAGCGCTCACCTTCCCTTTACAGCCCCTTCTCAGCTGCCCAGCACCCAGCCATCTCCAGCACCGCAAATGCGCAACATCCAGCACACCTAGCACCCCTTGGGATCTTTGGCAGTGCTTGGTGCTGGGCATGTGTCGGTGCTGGGTCGTGGGGGTACTGTGTGCTAGGCCCTGAGTGGAGTGGGTTCTGGACAGGTCTGGGTGCTGCGGTTGCTGGGTGTTGGGCATATCTGGGTGCTCGCCATGTCCCTGTGCTGGGCACTGGGAGGATTTGGTGCT
The DNA here is from genome assembly GCF_964195595.1 of Calonectris borealis. Lineage (NCBI taxonomy): Eukaryota > Metazoa > Chordata > Aves > Procellariiformes > Procellariidae > Calonectris > Calonectris borealis. The sequence goes on along the minus strand of NW_027441519.1, from coordinate 49,289 downwards.
GGGAATGGGCAGGCGATGATCGTGCCTGGGTGGTGGATGCGGGCTACAGGCAGTGCTGGGCGCTGGCTGCGCTGGGTGCTGGTCATTGGGGGTACTGGGTTCTAGGCACTGGGCATGCGGGGTGCTGGACATCTCTGGGTGCTGAGCATGTCCAAGTGATGGGTCCGGGGCACTGGGACTGCTGGGCAGTGGGGGTGCTGGGGACTATGCATATCAGGGTGCTGGGCATGCCTGTGTACTGAGTGCTTGGCGCTGGGTTCTGGATGCTGGCTGGTGGGCATTGTCTGTGTGCTGGTTATTGGGCACTGGCGGTGGTAGGCATGGGAGTGCTTGTTGCTGGGCATTTTCTGATCCTGGCTGTTGGGGGCGCTGAGCACTGGGCATGTCTGGGTGATGGATGGAGGGAGTTTTGGGTGCTGGGCACTAGGGGTGCTGGCTAGTGGGTATGTCCGTGTGCTGGGTATGCCCATATGCCGGATGCTGTGCGCTGGGGATGCTAGGCACTGGGGTTAGTGGGTGCTGGGCACTGGGGTTGCTGGGTGCTGGGCGGCGCGACTGCTGGGGGCTGGGAGTGCTGGGTACTATGCATAAGCGGGTGCAGGGTATGTCTTGCTGCTGGATGGTGGGTTCTGGGGCTACTGGGAGCTGGGGGTATTGGGTGCTGGGCACTGGGGTTGCTGGGTGCTAAGTCCTGTGGGTGCTGGTTGCTGGGCCCTGGGAGTGCTGGGTACTATGCATAAGCGGGTGCAGGGTATGTCTTGCTGCTGGGTGCTGGGGGTATTGGGTGTTGGCCACTGGGGTGTTGGGTGCTGGGCATGTCCTCGTCCTTGGCATGACTGATGCTGGGCACTGGGGGTACTGGCTGCTGGGAGCTAGGGGTGCTGGCTTTGGGCATTTCAGTTGCTGGACATGACCAGGTGCTGGGCGTCTCCAGGTGCTGGGCATGTGCGGATGCTGTGTGCTCGGCACTTGGGGTTCTGGGTGGTCGGCGGTGAGGGTGCTGGACGCTGGGGATGCTGGCTGTTGCGGTGCTGGGTGCTGGGCACTGGGGCTGCTGAGTGGTGGGCATGTCCAGGTGCTGTTTGTTGGCGGTTGGGGTGCTGGGTTGTGTGCCTGTCCAGGAGTTAGTGCTGGGCCCTGGGGGTGCTGTGTATGTCCGAGTGCTGGGCATGTCCGGATGCTGGGTAAACGGGTTCTTGGGCTGTGGGGGTGTTGGGTATGCTGGTTTCTGGGCACTGGGGAGGTGCTGGCTGCGAGACCTGTATGGTGGTGGGTGTTTGGTGTACTGGGTGCAGGGCGCTGGGCGTGCTGGGTGCTGGGCATGTCCGGGTGCTACGTGCTGATCACTGGGGATGTTGGGGGCTGGTTTGCTGTGTTCTGGTGTGTAGCGTGCTGGGCATGTTTGGGTGCTGGGCATGTCCAGGTGCTGGGTACTGGGCGCTGGGGGTGGTGGTCCCTGGGGGTGCTGTGTGCTGGGCATGTCCGGGGGGTGGGTTGGGCAGTGGGGTTGCTGGGTGCTGGGAATGTGCGAGTGCTGGGGGCTGGGCCCTGAGGTTGATGGGGGCTGGGCACTCGGGTTGCTGGGTGCTGGCTGGTGCGGTTGCGGGGCCCTGGTGTTGCTGGGTACTATGCATAACTGAGTGCAGGGTATCTCTTGGTGCTGGAGGTACTGGGTGCTGGGCATATCCGGTGCTGGGCCTGTGCTCTGGAGTTGCTGGGTTCTGTGCTCTGGGGGTGCTTGTTTCTTGGCACGTGCGTGTGCTGTGTGCTCTTCCCTGGTTGTGCTGGGTATGTGTGGGTGTTGGGCAGTGTGGGTGCTGTGTGGTGGGCGCTGGGCATGTCTGGGTGCTGGGTGATGGGCACTGGAGGTTCTGGGCGATGGGGAGCAGGGAAGCTGCCTGCTAGGCATGTCTGAGTGCTGGGCATGTCCGGGTGCTGGGTACTGTGCGCTGGCAGTGGTGGGCGGTGGTGGTGCTGGGTGCTGGGCATGTCCGGGTGCTAGGCAATGGCGGTGCTGGGTGCTTGGCGCTGGGGGTGATGGTCTTTGGGTGTGCTGGGTGCTGGGCATGTCCCTGTGCTGGGTGGTGGGGGTGCTGGGCATGTGCGGGTGTTGGTTGCCGGGCCCTGGGTGTACTGGGTGCTGGACGCTGGGGTGGTTGGTTTCTGGGCGCTGGGGCTGCTGGGTTCTGTGCCCCTGTGTTGCTGGGTGCTGAGCATGTCCGGGTGCTGGCCATGTCTAAGTGCAGCGTGCTGGGCACTGGGTGCTGGGGGGTGGGGGTGCTGGATGCTGAGTGTTGGGTATGCTGGTTTCCGGGCACTGGGCGGAAGTGTGTGAGACCTGTGGGGGTGTTGTATGGTGGGTGTTTGGGGTGCTGAGTGCTGCAGGTGCTGGGCATGTCCAGGTGCTATGTGCTGATCACTGGGGTTCTTGGGGGCTGGTTTGCTGTGTTCTGGTGTGTTGGGCGCTGGGCATGTTTGTCTGGGTGCTGGGCATGTCTGGGTGCTGGGTACTGGGAACTGGCAGTGCGGGGCAGTGCGGGTGCTGTGTGCTGGGCATGTCGGGGTGCTGGGCAGTGGGAGTGCTGGGTGCTAGGTACTGGGGGTGCTGGGCCTTGGCATTGCTGGCTACTATACATAACTGAGTGCAGGGTATGTCTTGGTGCTGGATGCTTGGTGCTGGAGGTACCGGGTGCTGGGTGTTGGGCATATCCGGTGCTGGGTGGCTGTGCTGGGGTTGCTGGGTGCTGTGCTGTGAGGGTGCTGGATTCCTGGCATGTGCGTGTACTGTGTGCTGGGCCCTGGTTGTGCTGGGTATGTGTGGGTGCTGGGTGTTGGGCACTGGGGGAGGGTGGTGCTAGGTGCTGGGCATGTCCAGGTGCTGAGCAATGGTGGTGCTGGGTGCTTGGCGCTGGGGGTGGTGGTACCTGGGGCTGCTGTGTGCTGGGCACGTCGGGGTGCTGGGTTTTGGGCGGTGGGGGTGCTGGGTGCTGGGCGTGTGCCTGTGTTGGTTGCTGGACCCTGGCGTGCTGGGCGCTGGGGCTATCGGTTACCGGGTGCTGGGGGTGCTGGGTTCAATGCAGCGTATGCAGGTCCTGGGCAGTGGGTGTGCTGGAAGCTGGGTGTTGGGTATGCTGGTTCCTGCCACTGCGGGTGCTGGGTGTGAGACTTGTGGGCGTGCTGGATGGTGGGTGTTTGGTGTGCACCCTCACTGCCCACCACCCAGAACCCCAAGTGCCGAGCACACAGCATCCGGACGTGCCCAGCACCTGCACACGCCCAGCACCCACAAGACCCAACAACCAGCACTGGTCATGACCAGTACCTGGAAATGCCCACAGCCAGCACCCCTAGCTCCCCGCACCCAGCACTCCCAGGGCCCAGCACGAATTCCCGGACATGCGCACAACCCAGCACACCCACCGCCAACACACAGCATCGAGACATGCCCAGCAGCCCCAGTGCCCAGCATCCACCAGCAAGACATACCCTGCACCCAATTATGCATGGTATCCAGCACTCCCAGGGCCCAGCAACCAGTAGCCCCAGTACCTCGGCTCGCTTCTGTAATTCTACACAATGAAGACTTGTGGCTTAGAAGTTAGGGAACTAGCAGGTGTGGTGTTTGCAAGTGTGTAGAATTGTAGTCTAAATCGTGTCTCCTGGAAGCAGTGTTAGACTCTAGTGAAGAGTAACCTTGGAAACGAGAACCGTAAACAAACATAGTCCAGACGTGGCTCGGAGACAAACCTCGACCTTATAAGGAAAGAAAGGAACAGGTTCACAAAGAGTTCACGACCCCGCCGACCACCACAGACCACCCGAGACCCTCAAGGAGACCCTAAAGGTTTTAGTGCGCATGTGTCTAGGATGATGTAATATTATAATCGGTTCTCGGAAATTTAAGGAATATGTAAAAGAGAAACTGAAAATATGTATGAGAAGCATGGATACAAACAGAAAGGTGATTAGACCTGGTGTGCTTCATTTGTGGCAAGTCCACCGAGCACCCAGGCCTGAATAAAACAATCTCTCTCCTGAGCGTGTGGAATTGGTTCCTTCCACGCCGGGCACGAAGCCGCTTTTCGGACAACACCTAGCCCCCAGCACCCGCACCAGCAGCACCAGCAAGCCCAGTGCCCAGCACGCAGCAACCTCAGGGCCCAGCACCCAGCCGTGCCCGCCACCCGGACATGCCCAGCACCCAGCAACCCCAGTGCACAACACCCAGCACCCGCAGCGCCCAGAAACCAACACACGCACACACCCAGCACGCCCACCGCCCAAAACCCAGCAGCCCAACATGCCCAGCACACAGCACCACCACCGCCACCACCCCCACTGCCCAGTACCCAGCACCCACACATGCCCAGCACCCACACATGCCCAGCACACAGCACCAGCACCGCCCACCACCCCCACTGCCCAGTACCCAGCACCCACACATGCCCAGCACTCAGACATGCCCAGCAGGCAGCTTCTCTGCTGCCCACCGCCCAGCATCCCGACCGCCCAGCACCCAGACATGCCCAGGCCCCGCCACACAGCACCCACACTGCCCAACACCCAGCACTCACACATACCCGGCACAACCAGGGCCCAGCACACAGCATACGCACATGTCAGGAATCCAGCACCCTCACAGCACAGCACCCAGCAACCCCAGCACAGCCACCCAGCACCGCATATGCCCAACACCCAGCACCCAGTACCTCCAGTACCCAGCATCCAGCACCAAGACATACCCTGCACTCAGTTATGTATAGTAGCCAGCAATACCAGGGCCCAGCACCCCAGTACCTAGAACCCAACACTGCCACTGCCCAACACCCACCACCCGGACGTGCCCAGCACACAGCACCCCCACTGCCCCACACAGCCAGCGCCCAGTACCCAGCACCCAGACATGGCCAGCACCCAAACATGCCCAGCACTCAACACACCACTGCCCAGATCCCAGCAAACCAGCCCCCAACATCTCCAGTGATCAGCACATAGCACCCGGACATGCCCAGCACCCAGCACCCGCAGCGCTCAGCATCCACCACCCCCAGTGCTCTGTACTCAGCACACCAAACACCTACCATCCAGCACGCCCACACGGCTCACACCCAGCATCCCCAGTGCCCAGCAACCAGCATACCCAACACCCACCATCCATCACCCCCACACGTCTCACACCCATGACCCCCAGTGCTCTGTACTCAGCACACCAAACACCCACCATCCAGCACCCCCACACGTCTCACACCCAGCACCCCCAGTGCGCAGTACCCCGCACCCAGACATGCCCAGCACCCGGACATACACAGCACTCAGCACTGTCCTGCTTCCGGCTGGGACAGAGTTAACTTTCTTCCCAGTAGCTTGGGGGGTGTGCTGGCTTTTGGGTTTGGTGTGAGAGGAGCGTTGATGGCCCCTTAATGCTTTGGCTGTTGCTGGGCGGTGCTTGCACCGGGAGACTTTTGTTCTCTCTTTTCGGCCTCCCACAGGAAGCTCGGGGGGGGTGGGGGGTGGCGGGGGGGGGGGAGCACAGCCGGGGTAGTTGACCTAGCTGGCCAATGGGGTATTCTATAGCATGTGACATCCTGCTCAGTATAAAAAATGGGAGGGGGCGGGGGAGGGAAACGACTCTCCCCCCCCCCCCCGCCCCAGTCCATGACACGCGGTCGGCAGCGGTGAGCAGTTGCATTGTGCATTGCCTGCTTTGTATCGTCTGTTGTTGTTGTTGTTCTCATTGTTATTATTACTGTTCTACTTCGTTTTATTTCAACCATTAAACTGTTTTTATCTCAACCCGGGAGTTTTCCTACTTGTGCCCTCCCGATTCTCTCCCCCATCCCACGGGGTGGGGGGGGAGGAGAGCCAGCGGCTGCGTGGGGTTTTTTTGCAGGCTGGGGTTAAACCACGACATGCACCCATCATACCCTCCACCCAGCACCCCCAGGGCCCAGCACTCATTCCCAGACATGCGCACAACCTAGCACACCCACCGCCAACACACAGCCCCTGGACATGCCCAGCACCCGGCAGCCCCACTGCCCAGCACCGCATTGCCCGGCATCCCCAGCGCCCAGCACCCTCACTGCCCACCACCCAGAACAACAAGTGCCGAGCACACAGCATCCGGACATGCCCAGCACCGGGGCACACCCAGCACCCACAAGACCCAGCACCCGGTCATGACCAGCAACTGGAAATGCCCACAGCCAGCACCTCTAGCTCCCAGCAGCCATCAACCCCAGTGCCTAGCACTCAGCACCCAGTCCTGCCAAGCACCCAACACCCCGGTGCTCAGCACCCTGCACCCGGTCGTGTCCAGGGCCCACCACACAGCACCCACACTGCCCAACACCCAGCACCCACACATACCCGGCACAACCAGGGCCCAGCACACAGCCCACGCACGTGCCAGGAATCCAGCATCCCCAGAGCACAGCACCCAGCAACCCCAGCACAGCCACCCAGCACCGCATATGCCCAGCATGAAGCACCGCATATGCCCACAACCCAGCACCCAGTAGCTCCAGCACCAGGCATCCAGCACCAAGACATACCCTGCACTCAGTTATGCAGAGTACCTAGCAATACCGGGCCCAGCACCCCAGTACCTAGCACCCAACACTCCCACTGCCCAACACCCACCACCCGGACATGCCCAGCACACAGCACCCCCACCACCCCACACCGCCAGCGCCCAGTATGCAGCACCCAGAAATGCCCAGCACCCAAACATGCCCAGCACTCAACACACCACTGCCCAGATCCCAGCAAACCAGCCCCCAACATCTCCAGTGATCAGCACATAGCACCCGGAATGCCCAGCACCCGCAGCGCTCAGCACCCAGCACCCCCAGGGCCCAGCAGCCAGCACCGCAGCAACTAGCAACCCCAGCGCCCAGCACCCGGTCATGCCAAGCACCTGGACATGCCCAGCACCAAGCACGCCTGTGCCCAGCACACAATATCCCCAGCACCCAGCAGCAAGAGATACCCTGCACCCGCTTACGCATAGTACCCACAGCGCTCAGCAGCCACCATCCCCAGTGCTCTGTACTCAGCACACCAAACACCCACCATCCAGCACCCCCACACGTCTCACACCCAGCACCCCCAGTGCGCAGTACCCCACACCCAGACATGCCCAGCACCCGGACATACACAGCACTCAGCACTGTCCTGCTTCCGGCTGGGACAGAGTTAACTTTCTTCCCAGTAGCTTGGGGGGTGTGCTGGCTTTTGGGTTTGGTGTGAGAGGAGCGTTGATGGCCCCTTAATGCTTTGGCTGTTGCTGGGCGGTGCTTGCACCGGGAGACTTTTGTTCTCTCTTTTCGGCCTCCCACAGGAAGCTCGGGGGGGGTGGGGGGTGGCGGGGGGGGGGGGAGCTCAGCCGGGGTAGTTGACCTAGCTGGCCAATGGGGTATTCTATAGCATGTGACATCCTGCTCAGTATAAAAAATGGGAGGGGGCGGGGGAGGGAAACGACTCTCCCCCCCCCCCCCCCCCGCCCCAGTTCATGACACGCGGTCGGCAGCGGTGAACAGTTGCATTGTGCATTGCCTGCTTTGTATCGTCTGTTGTTGTTGTTGTTCTCATTGTTATTATTACTGTTCTACTTCGTTTTATTTCAACCATTAAACTGTTTTTATCTCAACCCGGGAGTTTTCCTACTTGTGCCCTCCCGATTCTCTCCCCCATCCCACGGGGTGGGGGGTGGGGGAGAGCCTGCGGCTGCGTGGGGTTTTTTTGCAGGCTGGGGTTAAACCACGACATGCACCCATCATACCCTCCACCCAGCACCCCCAGGGCCCAGCACTCATTCTCGGACATGCGCACAACCTAGCACACCCACCACCAACACACAGCCCCTGGATATGCCCAGCACCCAGCAGCCCCACTGCCCAGCACCCCCAGCACCCAGCATCCCCAGCACCCAGCAGCAAGAGATACCCTGCACCCGCTTATGCATGGTACCCAGCACTCCCAGGGCCCAGCAACCAGCACCCCGAGTACTTAGCCTCCAGCACCCACACCAGTCAGCACCCAGCAAGGCCGGTACCCAGCAACCTCAGGGCCCAGAACCCAGCAGCCAGCCATTGCCCAGCACACAGACATGCCCAGCACCCAGCAACCCCAGTGCACACAACCCAGAAGCCCCAGCGCCCAGAAACCAACAGCCCCAGTGCCCAGCACTCCCAGGGCTCAGAAACCAACATTCGCATGCACCCAACACTCCAACCACCCAGCACCCGGACATGCCCAGCATGCAGCACCACCAGGGACCACCACCCCCAGCACCACGCACCCAGCACTACCACTGCCCAGCACCTGGACATGCCCAGCACCCAGATGTGCCCAGCAGGCAGCTTCCCTGCTGCCCACCGCCCAGCATCGCGACCGCCCAGCACCCCGACCGCCCAGCACCTGGACATGCCCAGGCCCCGCCACACAGCACCCACACTGCCCAATACCCAGCACCCACACATACCCAGCACAACCAGGGCCCAGCACACACACATGCCAGGTTAAACCATGACATGCACCCATCATACCCTCCACCCAGCACCCCCATGGCCCAGCGCTCATTCCCAGACATGCGCACAACCTAGCACACCCACCGCCAACACACAGCCCCTGGACATGCCCAGCACCCAGCAGTCCCAGTGCCCAGCACCCAGCAGCCCCAGCATCCAGCAGCAAGAGATACCCTGCACCTGCTTATGCATAATACCCAGCAGTCCCAGGGCCCAGCAACCAGCACTTAGCCCCCAGCACCCACACCAGCCAGCACCCAGCAAGGCCGGTGCCCAGCACCCAGCAACCTCAGGGCCCAGAACCCAGCAGCCAGCCATTGCCCAGCACCCAGACATGCCCAGCACCCAGCAACCCCAGTCCACACAACCCAGAAGCCCCAGTGCCCAGAAACCAACAGCCCCAGTGTCCAGCACCCAGTACACCCAGGGCCCAACAACCAACACCCGCACATGCCCAGCACCCCCACCACCCAGCACACCCAAAGACTATCACGCCCAGCGCCAAGCACCCAGCACCGCCATTGCCTAGCACCGGGACATGCCCAGCACCCAGTACCACCACCACCAGTGCACAGTACCAAGCACCCGGATATGCCCAGCACGGAGACATTCCTACCAGGCAGCTTCCCTGCTCCCCATCGCCCAGGACCTCCAGTGCCCATCACCCAGCACCGGGACATGCCCAGCGCCCACCACACAGCACCCATACTGCCCAACACCCAGCACCCACACATACCCAGCACAACCAGGGCACAGCACACGCACATGCCAGGAATCCAGCACCCTCGCAGCACAGCACCCAGCAAACCCAGAGCACACACCTAGCACCGGATATGGCCAGCACCGGATATGGCCAGCACCAAGACATACCCTGCACTCAGTTATGCAGAGTACCAAGCAATGCCAGGGCCCAGCATCCCCAGTACTTAGCACCCAGCACTCCCACCGCCCAATACCCACCACCCGGACGTACCCAGCACCCCCACTGCCCGTGCCCAGCACCCAGACATGCCCAGCACCCAAACATGCCCAGCGCCCAACACACCAGAAAGCAGCAAACCAGCCCCCACCATCCCCAGTGATCTGCACATAGCACCCAGCACACGCTGCGCTCAGCACCCACCACCCACAGTGCCCAGAAACCAGCATACCCAATGCCCAGCATCCAGTACCACCACCACCCCAACTGCCCAGTACCCGCACGCGGATATGCCCAGCACCCGAACATACACAGTACCCCTAGGACCCAGCACTCAGAACTCCAGTGCACTGCACTGTCCTGCTTCCGGCTCTCCCCCCCCCCCGTTCACGACACACGGTCGGCAGCGGTGAGCAGTTGCATTGTGCATTGCCTGCTTTGTATCGTCTGTTGTTGTTGTTGTTCTCATTGTTATTATTACTGTTCTACTTCATTTTATTTCAATCATTAAACTGTTTTTATCTCAACCCGGGAGCTTTCCTACTTGTGCCCTCCCGATTCTCTCCCCAATCCCACGGGGTGGGGGGGGGGAGGTGAGCCAGTGGCTGCGTGGGGTTTATTTGCAGGCTGGGGTTAAACCAACACATGCACCCATCATACCCTCCACCCAGCACTGCCAGGGCCCAGCACTCCCATGGCCCAGCACTGATTCCCACACATGCACACAACCCAGCACACGCACCACCAATGCACAGCACCTCGACATGCCCAGCAGCCCTGGAGCCCAGCACACAGCACCCAGCAGCCCCAGCACCAGGACATGACAAGAAGCCAGTCCCCGCAGTGCCCAACAACCCACGACTCAGCAACGGAACATGCCTAGCACCAGGCACCACCAATGTGTAGCAAGGAGTGCTAGGTGTGGTGGATATGGCACATTTGGGGTGCTGGAGCTGGCTGGGTGTTGGGCAGCTGAGAAGGGTCTCTCAAGGGAAGGTGAGAGCCACCAACATCTTTCAGTCCTGCCTGTTAGTTTATGGGAGCCCGAAGAGGGGATCGACTGCTTTGCAGTTGGGCTGTGGTAAGGTTGCTGGTTGGGTGGTAGAGCGAGAGCAGCTCCCTCGGAAAGGGCTGCCACGAAAGGCAAGAGCCAGAAACAGCTTTCAATCCTGGTTCTTTCTGTGTTGGAGCGCCCTCTGGTGGGAAGCCGTTTACGAAATGGGCTCGAGAGATGGTAAGGCAAAGGTTGATATTTCGGTTTGAGAATAAGGGAGAGGGGTGGTGGGACCGGGAAGGGTCCCGTGGTGGGTCCATGTGGTGGGTGGCGTTAACTAATGCAGAAGGATCTCGTTATCTGCGCAGAACCTCAAACTATCCCTTATCCTCCTCAGAGGCAAGCTCCGAAACGGCCACCCACCTCCTCCGGCTCAGGCACAGAAATAGCCAGGAATCAAGGACGATGCTGGCCCTCACGATCTCTTGGCAGCCACTTCTCAGCCCCATCAACACCGTGGCACTGTACCTCTGCTCGCACCTAACAGCGACCTATCCCTTACCCTCATCAGGGCCAAGCTCCGAAGTGGCCACCCACCACATGGAGCTAGGAACTGAAGTAGCTAGGAACCAAGGCGGATGCTGGCCCTCACGGTCCCTTGGCAGCCCCTTCTCAGCCCCACCAACACCGGGGCTCTGTCGCTGTTCTCCCACTTATCCTCGACATATCTCTGACCCTCACCAGGGCCACCTCCGAAGCGGCCACCCTCCACATGGAGCTTGGCACTAAAGTAGCCAGGAAACAAGGTTGATGCTGGCTCTCACGATCACTTCGCAGCCCCTTCTCAGCCGCACCAATGCCGGGGCTCTGTCTCTGTTCTTCCACCTTACCTCAACCTAGCCCAGACCCTCATCAGGGCCAAGCTCCGAAGCGGCCACCCTCCACGTGGAGCTTGGCACTAAGGTAACCAGAAATCCAGCTTGATGCTGGCCCCCACCTTCCCTTGGTAGCCCCACCAAAACCGGAGCTCTGTCTCTGTTCTCCACCTTATCCTCGACATATCCCTTACCCTCATTGGAGCCAAGCTCCGAAGAGGCCACCCTCCACATGGGGCTCAGGCACTGAGATAGCCAGGAACCAAGGCTGATGCTGGCCCTCACCTTCCATTTGTAATCCCTAGGCAGCCCCACCAACACCGTGGCTCTGTGCCTGTTCTCCCACCTAACCTCAACCGAGCCCTGACCCTCATCAGGGCCAAGCTGGGAAGTGACCACCGTCCACATGGGGCTTGGCACTGAAGTAGGCAGGAAGCAAGGCTGAGGCTGGCCCTCACGGTCCCTTGGCAGCCCCTTCTCAGCCCCACCAACACCGGGGCTCTGTGCCTGTTCTCCCACCTTACCTCAACCTAGCCCAGACCCTCATCGGAGCCAAGCTCCGAAGAGGCCACCCTCAACATGGGGCTCAGGCACTGAAGGGCAGCCCCACCAATACCGGGGCTCTGTGTCTCTGCTCGCACCTAACAGCGACCTATCCCTTACCCTCATCGGAGCCAAGCTCCGAAGCGACCACTCCCCACGTGGGGCTTAGGTACTGAAGCAGCCTGGAATCAAGGTTGATGCTGGCCCTCACGGTCCCTTGGCAGCCCCTTCTCAGCCCCACCAACACCGGGGCTCTGTGCCTGTTCTCCCACCTAACCTCAACCGAGCCCTGACCCTCATCAGGGCCAAGCTCCGAAGCGGCCACCCTCCACGTGGAGCTTGGCACTAAGGTAACCAGAAATCCAGCAAGATGCTAGCCCTCACCTTCCCTTGGCAGCCCCTTCTCGGCCCCAACAACACCGGGACTCTGTGCCTGTTCTCCCTCCTAACCTCAACCTAGCCGAGACCCTCATCAGGGCCAAGCTCCGAAGTGGCCACCGGCCACATGGAGCTAGGCACTGAAGTAGCCAGGAACCAAGGCTGATGCTGGCCCTCACGGTCCCTTGGCAGCCCCTTCTCAGCCCCACCAACACCGGGGCTCTGTGCCTGTTTTCGCTCCTAACGTCAACCGAGCCCTGACCCTCATCAGGGCCAAGCTCCGAAGCGGCCACCCTCCACGTGGAGCTTGGCACTAAGGTAACCAGAAATCCAGCAAGATGCTAGCCCTCACCTTCCCTTGGTAGCCCCACCAACACCGGGACTCTGTGCCTGTTCTCCCTCCTAACCTCAACCTAGCCGAGACCCTCATCAGGGCCAAGCTCCGAAGTGGCCACCGGCCACATGGAGCTAGGCACTGAAGTAGCCAGGAACCAAGGCTGATGCTGGCCCTCACGGTCCCTTGGCAGCCCCTTCTCAGCCCCACCAACACCGGGGCTCTGTGCCTGTTCTCCCACCTAACCTCAACCGAGCCCTGACCCTCATCAGGGCCAAGCTCCGAAGCGGCCACCCTCCACGTGGAGCTTGGCACTAAGGTAACCAGAAATCCAGCAAGATGCTAGCCCTCACCTTCCCTTGGTAGCCCCACCAAAACCGGGGCTCTGTCTCTGTTCTCCACCTTATCCTCGACATATCCCTTACCTTCCTCAGGGCCAAGCTCCGAAGTGGCCACCGGCCACATGGAGCTAGGCACTGAAGTAGCCAGGAACCAAGGCTGATGCTGGCCCTCACCTTCCCTTGGCAGCCCCTTCTCAGCCCCACCAACACCGGGGCTCTGTGCCTGTTCTCCCACCTAACCTCAACCGAGCCCTGACCCTCATCAGGGCCAAGCTCCGAAGCGGCCACCCTCCACGTGGAGCTTGGCACTAAGGTAACCAGAAATCCAGCAAGATGCTAGCCCTCACCTTCCCTTGGTAGCCCCACCAAAACCGGGGCTCTGTCTCTGTTCTCCACCTTATCCTCGACATATCCCTTACCTTCCTCAGGGCCAAGCTCCGAAGTGGCCACCGGCCACATGGAGCTAGGCACTGAAGTAGCCAGGAACCAAGGCTGATGCTGGCCCTCACGGTCCCTTGGCAGCCCCTTCTCAGCCCCACCAACACCGGGGCTCTGTGCCTGTTCTCCCACCTAACCTCAACCGAGCCCTGACCCTCATCAGGGCCAAGCTCCGAAGCGGCCACCCTCCACGTGGAGCTTGGCACTAAGGTAAGCAGGAATCCAGCTTGATGCTGGCCCCCACCTTCCCTTGGTAGCCCCACCAAAACCGGGGCTCTGTCTCTGTTCTCCACCTTATCCTCGACATACCCCTTACCCTCATCGGAGCCAAGCTCCGAAGAGGCCACCCTCAACATGGGGCTCAGGCACTGAAGGGCAGCCCCGTCTCAGCCCCACCAATACCGGGGCTCTGTGTCTCTGCTCGCACCTAACAGCGACCTATCCCTTACCCTCATCGGAGCCAAGCTCCGAAGAGACCACTCCCCACGTGGGGCTTAGGTACTGAAGTAGCCTGGAATCAAGGTTGATGCTGGCCCTCACGATCTCTTTGCAGCCCCTTCTCAGCCCCACCAATACCGGGGCTAGGTATCTGTTCTCCCACTTAGGCTCAACAGATCCCTTACCCTCATCAGGGCAAAGCGCCGCAGCGGCCACACTCCACATGGGGCTTGGCACAGAAATAGCCAGGAATCAAGGGTGGTGCTGGCCCTCACCTTCCATTTGCAGTCCCTAGGCAAGCCCACCAACACCGGGGCTCTGTGCCTGTTCTCCCTCCTAACCTCAACCTAGCCGAGACCCTCATCAGGGCCAAGCTCCGAAGTGGCCACCGGCCACATGGAGCTAGGCACTGAAGTAGCCAGGAACCAAGGCTGATGCTGGCCCTCACGGTGCCTTGGCAGCCCCTTCTCAGCCCCACCAACACCGGGGCTCTGTGCCTGTTCTCCCACCTAACCTCAACCTAGCCCTGACCCTCATCAGGGCCAAGCTCCGAAGCGGCCACCCTCCACGTGGAGCTTGGCACTAAGGTAACCAGAAATCCAGCTTGATGCTGGCCCCCACCTTCCCTTGGTAGCCCCACCAAAACCGGGGCTCTGTCTCTGTTCTCCACCTTATCCTCGACATATCCCTTACCCTCATCGGAGCCAAGCTCCGAAGAGGCCACCCTCAACATGGGGCTCAGGCACTGAAGGGCAGCCCCGTCTCAGCCCCACCAATACCGGGGCTCTGTGTCTCTGCTCGTACCTAACAGCGACCTATCCCTTACCCTCATCGGAGCCAAGCTCCGAAGAGACCACTCCCCACGTGGGGCTTAGGTACTGAAGTAGCCTGGAATCAAGGTTGATGCTGGCCCTTACGATCTCTTTGCAGCCCCTTCTCAGCCCCACCAATACCAGGGCTCTGTAGCTGTTCTCCCACTTAGCCTCGACAGATCCCTTACCCTCATCAGGGCAAAGCGCCGCAGCGGCCACACTCCACATGGGGCTTGGCACTGAGATAGCCAGGAATCAAGGGTGGTGCTGGCCCTCACCTTCCATTTGCAGTCCCTAGGCAAGCGCACCAACACCGGGGCTCTGTGCCTGTTCTCCCTCCTAACCTCAACCTAGCCGAGACCCTCATCAGGGCCAAGCTCCGAAGTGGCCACCGGCCACATGGAGCTAGGCACTGAAGTAGCCAGGAACCAAGGCTGATGCTGCCCCTCACGATCCCTTGGCAGCCCCTTCTCAGCCCCACCAACACCGGGGCTCTGTGCCTGTTCTCCCACCTAACCTCAACCTGGCCCTGACCCTCATCAGGGCCAAGCTCCGAAGCGGCCACCCTCCACGTGGAGCTTGGCACTAAGGTAACCAGAAATCCAGCTTGATGCTGGCCCCCACCTTCCCTTGGTAGCCCCACCAAAACCGGGGCTCTGTCTCTGTTCTCCACCTTATCCTCGACATATCCCTTACCCTCATCGGGGCCACGGTCCGAAGAGGCCACCCTCAACATGGGGCTCAGGCACTGAAGGGCAGTCCCGTCTCAGCCCCACCAATACCGGGGCTCTGTGTCTCTGCTCGCACCTAACAGCGACCTATCCCTTACCCTCATCGGAGCCAAGCTCCGAAGCGACCACTCCCCACGTGGGGCTTAGGTACTGAAGTAGCCTGGAATCAAGGTTGATGCTGGCCCTCACGATCTCTTTGCAGCCCCTTCTCAGCCCCACCAATACCAGGGCTCTGTATCTGTTCTCCCACTTCGCCTCGACAGATCCCTTACCCTCATCAGGGCAAAGCGCCGCAGCGGCCACACTCCACATGGGGCTTGGCACTGAGATAGCCAGGAATCAAGGGTGGTGCTGGCCCTCACCTTCCATTTGCAGTCCCTAGGCAAGCCCACCAACACCGGGGCTCTGTGCCTGTTCTCCCTCCTAACCTCAACCTAGCCGAGACCCTCATCAGGGCCAAGCTCCGAAGTGGCCACCTGCCACATGGAGCTAGGCACTGAAGTAGCCAGGAACCAAGGCTGATGCTGGCCCTCACGGTCCCTTGGCAGGCCCTTCTCAGCCCCACCAACGCCGGGGCTCTGTGCCTGTTCTCCCACCTAACCTCAACCTAGCCCTGACCCTCATCAGGGCCAAGCTCCGAAGCGGCCACCCTCCACGTGGAGCTTGGCACTAAGGTAACCAGAAATCCAGCTTGATTTTAGCCCTCACCTTCCCTTGGTAGCCCCTTCTCAGCCCCACCAACACCGGGGCTCTGTGCCTGTTCTCCCACCTAACCTCCACCGAGCCCTGACCCTCATCAGGGCCAAGCTCCGAAGCGGCCACCCTCCACGTGGAGCTTGGCACTAAGGTAACCAGAAATCCAGCTTGATGCTAGCCCTCACCTTCCCTTGGTAGCCCCACCAAAACCGGGGCTCTGTCTCTGTTCTCCACCTTATCCTCGACATATCCCTTACCCTCATCAGGGCCAAGCTCCGAAGTGGCCACCGGCCACATGGAGCTAGGCACTGAAGTAGCCAGGAACCAAGGCTGATGCTGGCCCTCACGGTCCCTTGGCAGCCCCTTCTCAGCCCCACCAACACCGGGGCTCTGTGCCTGTTCTCCCACTTAACGTCAACCTAGCCCTGACCCTCATCAGGGCCAAGCTCCGAAGTGACCACCGTCCACATGGGGCTTGGCACTGAAGTAGCCAGGAACCAAGGCTGATGCTGGCCCTCACGGGCTCTTGGCAGCTCCTTCTCAGGCCCACCAACACCGGGGCTCTGTGTCTCTGCTTCACGTAACATCGACCTATCCCTGACCCTAATCGGAGCCAAGCTCCGAAGCGACCACTCCCCATGTGGGGCTTAGGTACTGAAGTAGCCTAGAACCAAGGTTGATGCTGGCCCTCACGATCTCTTGGCAGCTCCTTCTCACCCCCACCAACACCGTGTTTCTGTGCCTGTTCTCCCACCTAACCTCAACCTAGCCCTGACCCTCATCAGGGCAAAGCTTCGAAGCGGCCACACTCCACATGGGGCTTGGCATTGAGATAGCCAGGAATCAAGCCTGATGCCGGACCTCGCCTTCCGTTTGCAGTCCCTAGGCAGCCCCACCAATACCGGCGCTCTGTGTCTGTTCCCCCAGTTATCCTCGACATATCCCTTCTCCTCATCAGGGCCAAGCTCCGAAGCGGCCACCCACCACATGGGGCTCTGGGGCAGACGTGGCCAGGAATGAAGGCTGATGCTGGCCCTCACGATCTCTTGTCAGCCCCTCCTCAGCCCCACCAACCCCTGCCCCCTTCTCTTTGGTCTCCCACCTAAACATCAACCTACATCTTACCTTCAGCAGAGCCAGGCTCTGAAACGTCTACCCACCAGATGGCGCTCCAACACAGAGGGAACCAAGATGACTGGCGTTCGTTGCACTCGCCTGCCCCGGCAGCCCTTTGAGGTCCCCACCACCACCGGAGCTAGGCGCTTGCCGTAGCACTCAACCGTCAACCTTGCCGCAGCCCAACTGCAAAGCAGACAAGCGCCCCGTCGAGCTCCCACACACGTTTTGCCAGGACTGAAATATGTTCGCAGCGCTCACCTTCCCTTTACAGCCCCTTCTCAGCTGCCCAGCACCCAGCCATCTCCAGCACCGCAAATGCGCAACATCCAGCACACCTAGCACCCCTTGGGATCTTTGGCAGTGCTTGGTGCTGGGCATGTGTTGGTGCTGGGTCGTGGGGGTACTGTGTGCTAGGCCCTGAGTGGAGTGGGTTCTGGACAGGTCTGGGTGCTGCGGTTGCTGGGTGTTGGGCATATCTGGGTGCTCGCCATGTCCCTGTGCTGGGCACTGGGAGGATTTGGTGCTGGGAATGGGCAGGCGATGATCGTGCCTGGGTGGTGGATGCGGGCTACAGGCAGTGCTGGGCGCTGGCTGCGCTGGGTGCTGGTCATTGGGGGTACTGGGTTCTAGGCACTGGGCATGCGGGGTGCTGGACATCTCTGGGTGCTGAGCATGTCCAAGTGATGGGTCCGGGGCACTGGGACTGCTGGGCAGTGGGGGTGCTGGGGACTATGCATATCAGGGTGCTGGGCATGCCTGTGTACTGAGTGCTTGGCGCTGGGTTCTGGATGCTGGCTGGTGGGCATTGTCTGTGTGCTGGTTATTGGGCACTGGCGGTGGTAGGCATGGGAGTGCTTGTTGCTGGGCATTTTCTGATCCTGGCTGTTGGGGGCGCTGAGCACTGGGCATGTCTGGGTGATGGATGGAGGGAGTTTTGGGTGCTGGGCACTAGGGGTGCTGGCTAGTGGGTATGTCCGTGTGCTGGGTATGCCCATATGCCGGATGCTGTGCGCTGGGGATGCTAGGCACTGGGGTTAGTGGGTGCTGGGCACTGGGGTTGCTGGGTGCTGGGCGGCGCGACTGCTGGGGGCTGGGAGTGCTGGGTACTATGCATAAGCGGGTGCAGGGTATGTCTTGCTGCTGGATGGTGGGTTCTGGGGCTACTGGGAGCTGGGGGTATTGGGTGCTGGGCACTGGGGTTGCTGGGTGCTAAGTCCTGTGGGTGCTGGTTGCTGGGCCCTGGGAGTGCTGGGTACTATGCATAAGCGGGTGCAGGGTATGTCTTGCTGCTGGGTGCTGGGGGTATTGGGTGTTGGCCACTGGGGTGTTGGGTGCTGGGCATGTCCTCGTCCTTGGCATGACTGATGCTGGGCACTGGGGGTACTGGCTGCTGGGAGCTAGGGGTGCTGGCTTTGGGCATTTCAGTTGCTGGACATGACCAGGTGCTGGGCGTCTCCAGGTGCTGGGCATGTGCGGATGCTGTGTGCTCGGCACTTGGGGTTCTGGGTGGTCGGCGGTGAGGGTGCTGGACGCTGGGGATGCTGGCTGTTGCGGTGCTGGGTGCTGGGCACTGGGGCTGCTGAGTGGTGGGCATGTCCAGGTGCTGTTTGTTGGCGGTTGGGGTGCTGGGTTGTGTGCCTGTCCAGGAGTTAGTGCTGGGCCCTGGGGGTGCTGTGTATGTCCGAGTGCTGGGCATGTCCGGATGCTGGGTAAACGGGTTCTTGGGCTGTGGGGGTGTTGGGTATGCTGGTTTCTGGGCACTGGGGAGGTGCTGGCTGCGAGACCTGTATGGTGGTGGGTGTTTGGTGTACTGGGTGCAGGGCGCTGGGCGTGCTGGGTGCTGGGCATGTCCGGGTGCTACGTGCTGATCACTGGGGATGTTGGGGGCTGGTTTGCTGTGTTCTGGTGTGTAGCGTGCTGGGCATGTTTGGGTGCTGGGCATGTCCAGGTGCTGGGTACTGGGCGCTGGGGGTGGTGGTCCTTGGGGGTGCTGTGTGCTGGGCATGTCCGGGGGGTGGGTTGGGCAGTGGGGTTGCTGGGTGCTGGGAATGTGCGAGTGCTGGGGGCTGGGCCCTGAGGTTGATGGGGGCTGGGCACTCGGGTTGCTGGGTGCTGGCTGGTGCGGTTGCGGGGCCCTGGTGTTGCTGGGTACTATGCATAACTGAGTGCAGGGTATCTCTTGGTGCTGGAGGTACTGGGTGCTGGGCATATCCGGTGCTGGGCCTGTGCTCTGGAGTTGCTGGGTTCTGTGCTCTGGGGGTGCTTGTTTCTTGGCACGTGCGTGTGCTGTGTGCTCTTCCCTGGTTGTGCTGGGTATGTGTGGGTGTTGGGCAGTGTGGGTGCTGTGTGGTGGGCGCTGGGCATGTCTGGGTGCTGGGTGATGGGCACTGGAGGTTCTGGGCGATGGGGAGCAGGGAAGCTGCCTGCTAGGCATGTCTGAGTGCTGGGCATGTCCGGGTGCTGGGTACTGTGCGCTGGCAGTGGTGGGCGGTGGTGGTGCTGGGTGCTGGGCATGTCCGGGTGCTAGGCAATGGCGGTGCTGGGTGCTTGGCGCTGGGGGTGATGGTCTTTGGGTGTGCTGGGTGCTGGCCATGTCCCTGTGCTGGGTGGTGGGGGTGCTGGGCATGTGCGGGTGTTGGTTGCCGGGCCCTGGGTGTACTGGGTGCTGGACGCTGGGGTGGTTGGTTTCTGGGCGCTGGGGCTGCTGGGTTCTGTGCCCCTGTGTTGCTGGGTGCTGAGCATGTCCGGGTGCTGGCCATGTCTAAGTGCAGCGTGCTGGGCACTGGGTGCTGGGGGGTGGGGGTGCTGGATGCTGAGTGTTGGGTATGCTGGTTTCCGGGCACTGGGCGGAAGTGTGTGAGACCTGTGGGGGTGTTGTATGGTGGGTGTTTGGGGTGCTGAGTGCTGCAGGTGCTGGGCATGTCCAGGTGCTATGTGCTGATCACTGGGGTTCTTGGGGGCTGGTTTGCTGTGTTCTGGTGTGTTGGGCGCTGGGCATGTTTGTCTGGGTGCTGGGCATGTCTGGGTGCTGGGTACTGGGAACTGGCAGTGCGGGGCAGTGCGGGTGCTGTGTGCTGGGCATGTCGGGGTGCTGGGCAGTGGGAGTGCTGGGTGCTAGGTACTGGGGGTGCTGGGCCTTGGCATTGCTGGCTACTATACATAACTGAGTGCAGGGTATGTCTTGGTGCTGGATGCTTGGTGCTGGAGGTACCGGGTGCTGGGTGTTGGGCATATCCGGTGCTGGGTGGCTGTGCTGGGGTTGCTGGGTGCTGTGCTGTGAGGGTGCTGGATTCCTGGCATGTGCGTGTACTGTGTGCTGGGCCCTGGTTGTGCTGGGTATGTGTGGGTGCTGGGTGTTGGGCACTGGGGGAGGGTGGTGCTAGGTGCTGGGCATGTCCAGGTGCTGAGCAATGGTGGTGCTGGGTGCTTGGCGCTGGGGGTGGTGGTACCTGGGGCTGCTGTGTGCTGGGCACGTCGGGGTGCTGGGTTTTGGGCGGTGGGGGTGCTGGGTGCTGGGCGTGTGCCTGTGTTGGTTGCTGGACCCTGGCGTGCTGGGCGCTGGGGCTATCGGTTACCGGGTGCTGGGGGTGCTGGGTTCAATGCAGCGTATGCAGGTCCTGGGCAGTGGGTGTGCTGGAAGCTGGGTGTTGGGTATGCTTGTTCCTGCCACTGCGGGTGCTGGGTGTGAGACTTGTGGGCGTGCTGGATGGTGGGTGTTTGGTGTGCACCCTCACTGCCCACCACCCAGAACCCCAAGTGCCGAGCACACAGCATCCGGACGTGCCCAGCACCTGCACACGCCCAGCACCCACAAGACCCAACAACCAGCACTGGTCATGACCAGTACCTGGAAATGCCCACAGCCAGCACCCCTAGCTCCCCACACCCAGCACTCCCAGGGCCCAGCACGAATTCCCGGACATGCGCACAACCCAGCACACCCACCGCCAACACACAGCATCGAGACATGCCCAGCAGCCCCAGTGCCCAGCATCCACCAGCAAGACATACCCTGCACCCAATTATGCATGGTATCCAGCACTCCCAGGGCCCAGCAACCAGTAGCCCCAGTACCTCGGCTCGCTTCTGTAATTCTACACAATGAAGACTTGTGGCTTAGAAGTTAGGGAACTAGCAGGTGTGGTGTTTGCAAGTGTGTAGAATTGTAGTCTAAATCGTGTCTCCTGGAAGCAGTGTTAGACTCTAGTGAAGAGTAACCTTGGAAACGAGAACCGTAAACAAACATAGTCCAGACGTGGCTCGGAGACAAACCTCGACCTTATAAGGAAAGAAAGGAACAGGTTCACAAAGAGTTCACGACCCCGCCGACCACCACAGACCACCCGAGACCCTCAAGGAGACCCTAAAGGTTTTAGTGCGCATGTGTCTAGGATGATGTAATATTATAATCGGTTCTCGGAAATTTAAGGAATATGTAAAAGAGAAACTGAAAATATGTATGAGAAGCATGGATACAAACAGAAAGGTGATTAGACCTGGTGTGCTTCATTTGTGGCAAGTCCACCGAGCACCCAGGCCTGAATAAAACAATCTCTCTCCTGAGCGTGTGGAATTGGTTCCTTCCACGCCGGGCACGAATCCGCTTTTCGGACAACACCTAGCCCCCAGCACCCGCACCAGCAGCACCAGCAAGCCCAGTGCCCAGCACGCAGCAACCTCAGGGCCCAGCACCCAGCCGTGCCCGCCACCCGGACATGCCCAGCACCCAGCAACCCCAGTGCACAACACCCAGCACCCGCAGCGCCCAGAAACCAACACACGCACACACCCAGCACGCCCACCGCCCAAAACCCAGCAGCCCAACATGCCCAGCACACAGCACCACCACCGCCACCACCCCCACTGCCCAGTACCCAGCACCCACACATGCCCAGCACCCACACATGCCCAGCACACAGCACCAGCACCGCCCACCACCCCCACTGCCCAGTACCCAGCACCCACACATGCCCAGCACTCAGACATGCCCAGCAGGCAGCTTCTCTGCTGCCCACCGCCCAGCATCCCGACCGCCCAGCACCCAGACATGCCCAGGCCCCGCCACACAGCACCCACACTGCCCAACACCCAGCACTCACACATACCCGGCACAACCAGGGCCCAGCACACAGCATACGCACATGTCAGGAATCCAGCACCCTCACAGCACAGCACCCAGCAACCCCAGCACAGCCACCCAGCACCGCATATGCCCAACACCCAGCACCCAGTACCTCCAGTACCCAGCATCCAGCACCAAGACATACCCTGCACTCAGTTATGTATAGTAGCCAGCAATACCAGGGCCCAGCACCCCAGTACCTAGAACCCAACACTGCCACTGCCCAACACCCACCACCCGGACGTGCCCAGCACACAGCACCCCCACTGCCCCACACAGCCAGCGCCCAGTACCCAGCACCCAGACATGGCCAGCACCCAAACATGCCCAGCACTCAACACACCACTGCCCAGATCCCAGCAAACCAGCCCCCAACATCTCCAGTGATCAGCACATAGCACCCGGACATGCCCAGCACCCAGCACCCGCAGCGCTCAGCATCCACCACCCCCAGTGCTCTGTACTCAGCACACCAAACACCTACCATCCAGCACGCCCACACGGCTCACACCCAGCATCCCCAGTGCCCAGCAACCAGCATACCCAACACCCACCATCCATCACCCCCACACGTCTCACACCCATGACCCCCAGTGCTCTGTACTCAGCACACCAAACACCCACCATCCAGCACCCCCACACGTCTCACACCCAGCACCCCCAGTGCGCAGTACCCCGCACCCAGACATGCCCAGCACCCGGACATACACAGCACTCAGCACTGTCCTGCTTCCGGCTGGGACAGAGTTAACTTTCTTCCCAGTAGCTTGGGGGGTGTGCTGGCTTTTGGGTTTGGTGTGAGAGGAGCGTTGATGGCCCCTTAATGCTTTGGCTGTTGCTGGGCGGTGCTTGCACCGGGAGACTTTTGTTCTCTCTTTTCGGCCTCCCACAGGAAGCTCGGGGGGGGTGGGGGGTGGCGGGGGGGGGGGAGCACAGCCGGGGTAGTTGACCTAGCTGGCCAATGGGGTATTCTATAGCATGTGACATCCTGCTCAGTATAAAAAATGGGAGGGGGCGGGGGAGGGAAACGACTCTCCCCCCCCCCCCCGCCCCAGTCCATGACACGCGGTCGGCAGCGGTGAGCAGTTGCATTGTGCATTGCCTGCTTTGTATCGTCTGTTGTTGTTGTTGTTCTCATTGTTATTATTACTGTTCTACTTCGTTTTATTTCAACCATTAAACTGTTTTTATCTCAACCCGGGAGTTTTCCTACTTGTGCCCTCCCGATTCTCTCCCCCATCCCACGGGGTGGGGGGGGAGGAGAGCCAGCGGCTGCGTGGGGTTTTTTTGCAGGCTGGGGTTAAACCACGACATGCACCCATCATACCCTCCACCCAGCACCCCCAGGGCCCAGCACTCATTCCCAGACATGCGCACAACCTAGCACACCCACCGCCAACACACAGCCCCTGGACATGCCCAGCACCCGGCAGCCCCACTGCCCAGCACCGCATTGCCCGGCATCCCCAGCGCCCAGCACCCTCACTGCCCACCACCCAGAACAACAAGTGCCGAGCACACAGCATCCGGACATGCCCAGCACCGGGGCACACCCAGCACCCACAAGACCCAGCACCCGGTCATGACCAGCAACTGGAAATGCCCACAGCCAGCACCTCTAGCTCCCAGCAGCCATCAACCCCAGTGCCTAGCACTCAGCACCCAGTCCTGCCAAGCACCCAACACCCCGGTGCTCAGCACCCTGCACCCGGTCGTGTCCAGGGCCCACCACACAGCACCCACACTGCCCAACACCCAGCACCCACACATACCCGGCACAACCAGGGCCCAGCACACAGCCCACGCACGTGCCAGGAATCCAGCATCCCCAGAGCACAGCACCCAGCAACCCCAGCACAGCCACCCAGCACCGCATATGCCCAGCATGAAGCACCGCATATGCCCACAACCCAGCACCCAGTAGCTCCAGCACCAGGCATCCAGCACCAAGACATACCCTGCACTCAGTTATGCAGAGTACCTAGCAATACCGGGCCCAGCACCCCAGTACCTAGCACCCAACACTCCCACTGCCCAACACCCACCACCCGGACATGCCCAGCACACAGCACCCCCACCACCCCACACCGCCAGCGCCCAGTATGCAGCACCCAGAAATGCCCAGCACCCAAACATGCCCAGCACTCAACACACCACTGCCCAGATCCCAGCAAACCAGCCCCCAACATCTCCAGTGATCAGCACATAGCACCCGGAATGCCCAGCACCCGCAGCGCTCAGCACCCAGCACCCCCAGGGCCCAGCAGCCAGCACCGCAGCAACTAGCATCCCCAGCGCCCAGCACCCGGTCATGCCAAGCACCTGGACATGCCCAGCACCAAGCACGCCTGTGCCCAGCACACAATATCCCCAGCACCCAGCAGCAAGAGATACCCTGCACCCGCTTACGCATAGTACCCACAGCGCTCAGCAGCCACCATCCCCAGTGCTCTGTACTCAGCACACCAAACACCCACCATCCAGCACCCCCACACGTCTCACACCCAGCACCCCCAGTGCGCAGTACCCCACACCCAGACATGCCCAGCACCCGGACATACACAGCACTCAGCACTGTCCTGCTTCCGGCTGGGACAGAGTTAACTTTCTTCCCAGTAGCTTGGGGGGTGTGCTGGCTTTTGGGTTTGGTGTGAGAGGAGCGTTGATGGCCCCTTAATGCTTTGGCTGTTGCTGGGCGGTGCTTGCACCGGGAGACTTTTGTTCTCTCTTTTCGGCCTCCCACAGGAAGCTCGGGGGGGGTGGGGGGTGGCGGGGGGGGGGGGGAGCTCAGCCGGGGTAGTTGACCTAGCTGGCCAATGGGGTATTCTATAGCATGTGACATCCTGCTCAGTATAAAAAATGGGAGGGGGCGGGGGAGGGAAACGACTCTCCCCCCCCCCCCCCGCCCCAGTCCATGACACGCGGTCGGCAGCGGTGAACAGTTGCATTGTGCATTGCCTGCTTTGTATCGTCTGTTGTTGTTGTTGTTCTCATTGTTATTATTACTGTTCTACTTCGTTTTATTTCAACCATTAAACTGTTTTTATCTCAACCCGGGAGTTTTCCTACTTGTGCCCTCCCGATTCTCTCCCCCATCCCACGGGGTGGGGGGTGGGGGAGAGCCTGCGGCTGCGTGGGGTTTTTTTGCAGGCTGGGGTTAAACCACGACATGCACCCATCATACCCTCCACCCAGCACCCCCAGGGCCCAGCACTCATTCTCGGACATGCGCACAACCTAGCACACCCACCACCAACACACAGCCCCTGGATATGCCCAGCACCCAGCAGCCCCACTGCCCAGCACCCCCAGCACCCAGCATCCCCAGCACCCAGCAGCAAGAGATACCCTGCACCCGCTTATGCATGGTACCCAGCACTCCCAGGGCCCAGCAACCAGCACCCCGAGTACTTAGCCTCCAGCACCCACACCAGTCAGCACCCAGCAAGGCCGGTACCCAGCAACCTCAGGGCCCAGAACCCAGCAGCCAGCCATTGCCCAGCACACAGACATGCCCAGCACCCAGCAACCCCAGTGCACACAACCCAGAAGCCCCAGCGCCCAGAAACCAACAGCCCCAGTGCCCAGCACTCCCAGGGCTCAGAAACCAACATTCGCATGCACCCAACACTCCAACCACCCAGCACCCGGACATGCCCAGCATGCAGCACCACCAGGGACCACCACCCCCAGCACCACGCACCCAGCACTACCACTGCCCAGCACCTGGACATGCCCAGCACCCAGATGTGCCCAGCAGGCAGCTTCCCTGCTGCCCACCGCCCAGCATCGCGACCGCCCAGCACCCCGACCGCCCAGCACCTGGACATGCCCAGGCCCCGCCACACAGCACCCACACTGCCCAATACCCAGCACCCACACATACCCAGCACAACCAGGGCCCAGCACACACACATGCCAGGTTAAACCATGACATGCACCCATCATACCCTCCACCCAGCACCCCCATGGCCCAGCGCTCATTCCCAGACATGCGCACAACCTAGCACACCCACCGCCAACACACAGCCCCTGGACATGCCCAGCACCCAGCAGTCCCAGTGCCCAGCACCCAGCAGCCCCAGCATCCAGCAGCAAGAGATACCCTGCACCTGCTTATGCATAATACCCAGCAGTCCCAGGGCCCAGCAACCAGCACTTAGCCCCCAGCACCCACACCAGCCAGCACCCAGCAAGGCCGGTGCCCAGCACCCAGCAACCTCAGGGCCCAGAACCCAGCAGCCAGCCATTGCCCAGCACCCAGACATGCCCAGCACCCAGCAACCCCAGTCCACACAACCCAGAAGCCCCAGTGCCCAGAAACCAACAGCCCCAGTGTCCAGCACCCAGTACACCCAGGGCCCAACAACCAACACCCGCACATGCCCAGCACCCCCACCACCCAGCACACCCAAAGACTATCACGCCCAGCGCCAAGCACCCAGCACCGCCATTGCCTAGCACCGGGACATGCCCAGCACCCAGTACCACCACCACCAGTGCACAGTACCAAGCACCCGGATATGCCCAGCACGGAGACATTCCTACCAGGCAGCTTCCCTGCTCCCCATCGCCCAGGACCTCCAGTGCCCATCACCCAGCACCGGGACATGCCCAGCGCCCACCACACAGCACCCATACTGCCCAACACCCAGCACCCACACATACCCAGCACAACCAGGGCACAGCACACGCACATGCCAGGAATCCAGCACCCTCGCAGCACAGCACCCAGCAAACCCAGAGCACACACCTAGCACCGGATATGGCCAGCACCGGATATGGCCAGCACCAAGACATACCCTGCACTCAGTTATGCATAGTACCAAGCAATGCCAGGGCCCAGCATCCCCAGTACTTAGCACCCAGCACTCCCACCGCCCAATACCCACCACCCGGACGTACCCAGCACCCCCACTGCCCGTGCCCAGCACCCAGACATGCCCAGCACCCAAACATGCCCAGCGCCCAACACACCAGAAAGCAGCAAACCAGCCCCCACCATCCCCAGTGATCTGCACATAGCACCCAGCACACGCTGCGCTCAGCACCCACCACCCACAGTGCCCAGAAACCAGCATACCCAATGCCCAGCATCCAGTACCACCACCACCCCAACTGCCCAGTACCCGCACGCGGATATGCCCAGCACCCGAACATACACAGTACCCCTAGGACCCAGCACTCAGAACTCCAGTGCACTGCACTGTCCTGCTTCTGGCTGGGACAGAGTTAACTTTCTTCCCAGTAGCTTGGGAGGGTGTGCTGGCTTTTGGGTTTGGTGTGAGAGGAGCGTTGATGGCCCCTTAATGCTTTGGCTGTTGCTGGGCGGTGCTTGCACCGGGAGACTTTTGTTCTCTCTTTTCGGCCTCCCACAGGAAGCTCGGGGGGGGTGGGGGGGCGGGGGGATGGGGAGCACAGCCGGCGTAGTTGACCCAGCTGGCCAATGGGGTATTCTATAGCATGTGACATCCTGCTCAGTATAAAAAATGGGAGGGGGCGGGGGAGGGGGCTCTCCCCCCCCCCCGTTCACGACACACGGTCGGCAGCGGTGAGCAGTTGCATTGTGCATTGCCTGCTTTGTATCGTCTGTTGTTGTTGTTGTTCTCATTGTTATTATTACTGTTCTACTTCATTTTATTTCAATCATTAAACTGTTTTTATCTCAACCCGGGAGCTTTCCTACTTGTGCCCTCCCGATTCTCTCCCCAATCCCACGGGGTGGGGGGGGGGAGGTGAGCCAGTGGCTGCGTGGGGTTTATTTGCAGGCTGGGGTTAAACCAACACATGCACCCATCATACCCTCCACCCAGCACTGCCAGGGCCCAGCACTCCCATGGCCCAGCACTGATTCCCACACATGCACACAACCCAGCACACGCACCACCAATGCACAGCACCTCGACATGCCCAGCAGCCCTGGAGCCCAGCACACAGCACCCAGCAGCCCCAGCACCAGGACATGACAAGAAGCCAGTCCCCGCAGTGCCCAACAACCCACGACTCAGCAACGGAACATGCCTAGCACCAGGCACCACCAATGTGTAGCAAGGAGTGCTAGGTGTGGTGGATATGGCACATTTGGGGTGCTGGAGCTGGCTGGGTGTTGGGCAGCTGAGAAGGGTCTCTCAAGGGAAGGTGAGAGCCACCAACATCTTTCAGTCCTGCCTGTTAGTTTATGGGAGCCCGAAGAGGGGATCGACTGCTTTGCAGTTGGGCTGTGGTAAGGTTGCTGGTTGGGTGGTAGAGCGAGAGCAGCTCCCTCGGAAAGGGCTGCCACGAAAGGCAAGAGCCAGAAACAGCTTCAATCCTGGTTCTTTCTGTGTTGGAGCGCCCTCTGGTGGGAAGCCGTTTACGAAATGGGCTCGAGAGATGGTAAGGCAAAGGTTGATATTTCGGTTTGAGAATAAGGGAGAGGGGTGGTGGGACCGGGAAGGGTCCCGTGGTGGGTCCATGTGGTGGGTGGCGTTAACTAATGCAGAAGGATCTCGTTATCTACGCAGAACCTCAAACTATCCCTTATCCTCCTCAGAGGCAAGCTCCGAAACGGCCACCCACCTCCTCCGGCTCAGGCACAGAAATAGCCAGGAATCAAGGACGATGCTGGCCCTCACGATCTCTTGGCAGCCACTTCTCAGCCCCATCAACACCGTGGCACTGTACCTCTGCTCGCACCTAACAGCGACCTATCCCTTACCCTCATCAGGGCCAAGCTCCGAAGTGGCCACCCACCACATGGAGCTAGGAACTGAAGTAGCTAGGAACCAAGGCGGATGCTGGCCCTCACGGTCCCTTGGCAGCCCCTTCTCAGCCCCACCAACACCGGGGCTCTGTCGCTGTTCTCCCACTTATCCTCGACATATCTCTGACCCTCACCAGGGCCACCTCCGAAGCGGCCACCCTCCACATGGAGCTTGGCACTAAAGTAGCCAGGAAACAAGGTTGATGCTGGCTCTCACGATCAC
The DNA here is from genome assembly GCF_964195595.1 of Calonectris borealis. Classification (NCBI taxonomy): domain Eukaryota; kingdom Metazoa; phylum Chordata; class Aves; order Procellariiformes; family Procellariidae; genus Calonectris; species Calonectris borealis. Next base: position 20,053 of record NW_027441519.1, on the reverse strand, counting down.
TTCGCAGCCCCTTCTCAGCCGCACCAATGCCGGGGCTCTGTCTCTGTTCTTCCACCTTACCTCAACCTAGCCCAGACCCTCATCAGGGCCAAGCTCCGAAGCGGCCACCCTCCACGTGGAGCTTGGCACTAAGGTAACCAGAAATCCAGCTTGATGCTGGCCCCCACCTTCCCTTGGTAGCCCCACCAAAACCGGAGCTCTGTCTCTGTTCTCCACCTTATCCTCGACATATCCCTTACCCTCATTGGAGCCAAGCTCCGAAGAGGCCACCCTCCACATGGGGCTCAGGCACTGAGATAGCCAGGAACCAAGGCTGATGGTGGCCCTCACCTTCCATTTGTAATCCCTAGGCAGCCCCACCAACACCGTGGCTCTGTGCCTGTTCTCCCACCTAACCTCAACCTAGCCCTGACCCTCATCAGGGCCAAGCTGGGAAGTGACCACCGTCCACATGGGGCTTGGCACTGAAGTAGGCAGGAAGCAAGGCTGAGGCTGGCCCTCACGGTCCCTTGGCAGCCCCTTCTCAGCCCCACCAACACCGGGGCTCTGTGCCTGTTCTCCCACCTTACCTCAACCTAGCCCAGATCCTCATCGGAGCCAAGCTCCGAAGAGGCCACCCTCAACATGGGGCTCAGGCACTGAAGGGCAGCCCCACCAATACCGGGGCTCTGTGTCTCTGCTCGCACCTAACAGCGACCTATCCCTTACCCTCATCGGAGCCAAGCTCCGAAGCGACCACTCCCCACGTGGGGCTTAGGTACTGAAGTAGCCTGGAATCAAGGTTGATGCTGGCCCTCACGGTCCCTTGGCAGCCCCTTCTCAGCCCCACCAACACCGGGGCTCTGTGCCTGTTCTCCCACCTAACCTCAACCGAGCCCTGACCCTCATCAGGGCCAAGCTCCGAAGCGGCCACCCTCCACGTGGAGCTTGGCACTAAGGTAACCAGAAATCCAGCAAGATGCTAGCCCTCACCTTCCCTTGGCAGCCCCTTCTCGGCCCCAACAACACCGGGACTCTGTGCCTGTTCTCCCTCCTAACCTCAACCTAGCCGAGACCCTCATCAGGGCCAAGCTCCGAAGTGGCCACCGGCCACATGGAGCTAGGCACTGAAGTAGCCAGGAACCAAGGCTGATGCTGGCCCTCACGGTCCCTTGGCAGCCCCTTCTCAGCCCCACCAACACCGGGGCTCTGTGCCTGTTTTCGCTCCTAACGTCAACCGAGCCCTGACCCTCATCAGGGCCAAGCTCCGAAGCGGCCACCCTCCACGTGGAGCTTGGCACTAAGGTAACCAGAAATCCAGCAAGATGCTAGCCCTCACCTTCCCTTGGTAGCCCCACCAACACCGGGACTCTGTGCCTGTTCTCCCTCCTAACCTCAACCTAGCCGAGACCCTCATCAGGGCCAAGCTCCGAAGTGGCCACCGGCCACATGGAGCTAGGCACTGAAGTAGCCAGGAACCAAGGCTGATGCTGGCCCTCACGGTCCCTTGGCAGCCCCTTCTCAGCCCCACCAACACCGGGGCTCTGTGCCTGTTCTCCCACCTAACCTCAACCGAGCCCTGACCCTCATCAGGGCCAAGCTCCGAAGCGGCCACCCTCCACGTGGAGCTTGGCACTAAGGTAACCAGAAATCCAGCAAGATGCTAGCCCTCACCTTCCCTTGGTAGCCCCACCAAAACCGGGGCTCTGTCTCTGTTCTCCACCTTATCCTCGACATATCCCTTACCTTCCTCAGGGCCAAGCTCCGAAGTGGCCACCGGCCACATGGAGCTAGGCACTGAAGTAGCCAGGAACCAAGGCTGATGCTGGCCCTCACGGTCCCTTGGCAGCCCCTTCTCAGCCCCACCAACACCGGGGCTCTGTGCCTGTTCTCCCACCTAACCTCAACCGAGCCCTGACCCTCATCAGGGCCAAGCTCCGAAGCGGCCACCCTCCACGTGGAGCTTGGCACTAAGGTAAGCAGGAATCCAGCTTGATGCTGGCCCCCACCTTCCCTTGGTAGCCCCACCAAAACCGGGGCTCTGTCTCTGTTCTCCACCTTATCCTCGACATACCCCTTACCCTCATCGGAGCCAAGCTCCGAAGAGGCCACCCTCAACATGGGGCTCAGGCACTGAAGGGCAGCCCCGTCTCAGCCCCACCAATACCGGGGCTCTGTGTCTCTGCTCGCACCTAACAGCGACCTATCCCTTACCCTCATCGGAGCCAAGCTCCGAAGAGACCACTCCCCACGTGGGGCTTAGGTACTGAAGTAGCCTGGAATCAAGGTTGATGCTGGCCCTCACGATCTCTTTGCAGCCCCTTCTCAGCCCCACCAATACCGGGGCTAGGTATCTGTTCTCCCACTTAGGCTCAACAGATCCCTTACCCTCATCAGGGCAAAGCGCCGCAGCGGCCACACTCCACATGGGGCTTGGCACAGAAATAGCCAGGAATCAAGGGTGGTGCTGGCCCTCACCTTCCATTTGCAGTCCCTAGGCAAGCCCACCAACACCGGGGCTCTGTGCCTGTTCTCCCTCCTAACCTCAACCTAGCCGAGACCCTCATCAGGGCCAAGCTCCGAAGTGGCCACCGGCCACATGGAGCTAGGCACTGAAGTAGCCAGGAACCAAGGCTGATGCTGGCCCTCACGGTGCCTTGGCAGCCCCTTCTCAGCCCCACCAACACCGGGGCTCTGTGCCTGTTCTCCCACCTAACCTCAACCGAGCCCTGACCCTCATCAGGGCCAAGCTCCGAAGCGGCCACCCTCCACGTGGAGCTTGGCACTAAGGTAACCAGAAATCCAGCTTGATGCTGGCCCCCACCTTCCCTTGGTAGCCCCACCAAAACCGGGGCTCTGTCTCTGTTCTCCACCTTATCCTCGACATATCCCTTACCCTCATCGGAGCCAAGCTCCGAAGAGGCCACCCTCAACATGGGGCTCAGGCACTGAAGGGCAGCCCCGTCTCAGCCCCACCAATACCGGGGCTCTGTGTCTCTGCTCGTACCTAACAGCGACCTATCCCTTACCCTCATCGGAGCCAAGCTCCGAAGAGACCACTCCCCACGTGGGGCTTAGGTACTGAAGTAGCCTGGAAATCAAGGTTGATGCTGGCCCTTACGATCTCTTTGCAGCCCCTTCTCAGCCCCACCAATACCAGGGCTCTGTAGCTGTTCTCCCACTTAGCCTCGACAGATCCCTTACCCTCATCAGGGCAAAGCGCCGCAGCGGCCACACTCCACATGGGGCTTGGCACTGAGATAGCCAGGAATCAAGGGTGGTGCTGGCCCTCACCTTCCATTTGCAGTCCCTAGGCAAGCGCACCAACACCGGGGCTCTGTGCCTGTTCTCCCTCCTAACCTCAACCTAGCCGAGACCCTCATCAGGGCCAAGCTCCGAAGTGGCCACCGGCCACATGGAGCTAGGCACTGAAGTAGCCAGGAACCAAGGCTGATGCTGCCCCTCACGATCCCTTGGCAGCCCCTTCTCAGCCCCACCAACACCGGGGCTCTGTGCCTGTTCTCCCACCTAACCTCAACCTGGCCCTGACCCTCATCAGGGCCAAGCTCCGAAGCGGCCACCCTCCACGTGGAGCTTGGCACTAAGGTAACCAGAAATCCAGCTTGATGCTAGCCCTCACCTTCCCTTGGTAGCCCCACGAATACCGGGGCTCTGTCTCTGTTCTCCACCTTATCCTCGACATATCCCTTACCCTCATCGGGGCCACGGTCCGAAGAGGCCACCCTCAACATGGGGCTCAGGCACTGAAGGGCAGTCCCGTCTCAGCCCCACCAATACCGGGGCTCTGTGTCTCTGCTCGCACCTAACAGCGACCTATCCCTTACCCTCATCGGAGCCAAGCTCCGAAGCGACCACTCCCCACGTGGGGCTTAGGTACTGAAGTAGCCTGGAATCAAGGTTGATGCTGGCCCTCACGATCTCTTTGCAGCCCCTTCTCAGCCCCACCAATACCAGGGCTCTGTATCTGTTCTCCCACTTCGCCTCGACAGATCCCTTACCCTCATCAGGGCAAAGCGCCGCAGCGGCCACACTCCACATAGGGCTTGGCACTGAGATAGCCAGGAATCAAGGGTGGTGCTGGCCCTCACCTTCCATTTGCAGTCCCTAGGCAAGCCCACCAACACCGGGGCTCTGTGCCTGTTCTCCCTCCTAACCTCAACCAAGCCGAGACCCTCATCAGGGCCAAGCTCCGAAGTGGCCACCGGCCACATGGAGCTAGGCACTGAAGTAGCCAGGAACCAAGGCTGATGCTGGCCTCACTGTGCCTTGGCAGCCCCTTCTCAGCCCCACCAACACCGGGGCTCTGTGCCTGTTCTCCCACCTAACCTCAACCTGGCCCTGACCCTCATCAGGGCCAAGCTCCGAAGCGGCCACCCTCCACGTGGAGCTTGGCACTAAGGTAACCAGAAATCCAGCTTGATGCTAGCCCTCACCTTCCCTTGGTAGCCCCACGAAAAACGGGGCTCTATCTCTGTTCTCCACCTTATCCTCGACATATCCCTTACCCTCATCGGGGCCAAGCTCCGAAGTGGCCACCGGCCACATGGAGCTAGGCACTGAAATAGCCAGGAACCAGGGCTGATGCTGGCCCTCACGGCCACGCTCCGAAGAGGCCACCCTCGACATGGGGCTCAGGCACTGAAGTAGCCAGGAACGAAGGTTGATGGTGGCCCTCACCTTCCATTTGCAGTCCCTAGGCAGCCCCACCAACACCGGGGCTCTGTGCCTGTTCTCCCACTTAACGTCAACCTAGCCCTGACCCTCATCAGGGCCAAGCTCCGAAGCGGCCACCCTCCACGTGGAGCTTGGCACTAAGGTAACCAGAAATCTAGCTTGATTTTAGCCCTCACCTTCCCTTGGCAGCCCCTTCTCGGCCCCAACAACACCGGGACTCTGTGCCTGTTCTCCCTCCTAACCTCAACCTAGCCGAGACCCTCATCAGGGCCAAGCTCCGAAGTGGCCACCGGCCACATGGAGCTAGGCACTGAAGTAGCCAGGAACCAAGGCTGATGCTGGCCCTCACGGTCCCTTGGCAGCCCCTTCTCAGCCCCACCAACACCGGGGCTCTGTGCCTGTTTTCGCTCCTAACGTCAACCGAGCCCTGACCCTCATCAGGGCCAAGCTCCGAAGCGGCCACCCTCCACGTGGAGCTTGGCACTAAGGTAACCAGAAATCCAGCAAGATGCTAGCCCTCACCTTCCCTTGGTAGCCCCACCAAAACCGGGGCTCTGTCTCTGTTCTCCACCTTATCCTCGACATATCCCTTACCTTCCTCAGGGCCAAGCTCCGAAGTGGCCACCGGCCACATGGAGCTAGGCACTGAAGTAGCCAGGAACCAAGGCTGATGCTGGCCCTCACGGTCCCTTGGCAGCCCCTTCTCAGCCCCACCAACACCGGGGCTCTGTGCCTGTTCTCCCACCTAACCTCAACCGAGCCCTGACCCTCATCAGGGCCAAGCTCCGAAGCGGCCACCCTCCACGTGGAGCTTGGCACTAAGGTAAGCAGGAATCCAGCTTGATGCTGGCCCCCACCTTCCCTTGGTAGCCCCACCAAAACCGGGGCTCTGTCTCTGTTCTCCACCTTATCCTCGACATACCCCTTACCCTCATCGGAGCCAAGCTCCGAAGAGGCCACCCTCAACATGGGGCTCAGGCACTGAAGGGCAGCCCCGTCTCAGCCCCACCAATACCGGGGCTCTGTGTCTCTGCTCGCACCTAACAGCGACCTATCCCTTACCCTCATCGGAGCCAAGCTCCGAAGAGACCACTCCCCACGTGGGGCTTAGGTACTGAAGTAGCCTGGAATCAAGGTTGATGCTGGCCCTCACGATCTCTTTGCAGCCCCTTCTCAGCCCCACCAATACCAGGGCTCTGTAGCTGTTCTCCCACTTCGCCTCGACAGATCCCTTACCCTCATCAGGGCAAAGCGCCGCAGCGGCCACACTCCACATGGGGCTTGGCACTGAGATAGCCAGGAATCAAGGGTGGTGCTAGCCCTCACCTTCCATTTGCAGTCCCTAGGCAAGCCCACCAACACCGGGGCTCTGTGCCTGTTCTCCCTCCTAACCTCAACCAAGCCGAGACCCTCATCAGGGCCAAGCTCCGAAGCGGCCACCCACCACGTGGGGCTCTGGGGCAGACGTGGCCAGGAATGAAGGCTGATGCTGGCCCTCACGATCTCTTGTCAGCCCCTCCTCAGCCCCACCAACCCCTGCCCCCTTCTCTTTGGTCTCCCACCTAAACATCAACCTACATCTTACCTTCAGCAGAGCCAGGCTCTGAAACGTCTACCCACCAGATGGCGCTCCAACACAGAGGGAACCAAGATGACTGGCGTTCGTTGCACTCGCCTGCCCCGGCAGCCCTTTGAGGTCCCCCACCACCACCGGGGCTAGGCGCTTGCCGTAGCACTCAACCGTCAACCTTGCCGCAGCCCAACTGCAAAGCAGACAAGCGCCCCGTCGAGCTCCCACACACGTTTTGCCAGGACTGAAATATGTTCGCAGCGCTCACCTTCCCTTTACAGCCCCTTCTCAGCTGCCCAGCACCCAGCCATCTCCAGCACCGCAAATGCGCAACATCCAGCACACCTAGCACCCCTTGGGATCTTTGGCAGTGCTTGGTGCTGGGCATGTGTCGGTGCTGGGTCGTGGGGGTACTGTGTGCTAGGCCCTGAGTGGAGTGGGTTCTGGACAGGTCTGGGTGCTGCGGTTGCTGGGTGTTGGGCATATCTGGGTGCTCGCCATGTCCCTGTGCTGGGCACTGGGAGGATTTGGTGCTGGGAATGGGCAGGCGATGATCGTGCCTGGGTGGTGGATGCGGGCTACAGGCAGTGCTGGGCGCTGGCTGCGCTGGGTGCTGGTCATTGGGGGTACTGGGTTCTAGGCACTGGGCATGCGGGGTGCTGGACATCTCTGGGTGCTGAGCATGTCCAAGTGATGGGTCCGGGGCACTGGGACTGCTGGGCAGTGGGGGTGCTGGGGACTATGCATATCAGGGTGCTGGGCATGCCTGTGTACTGAATGCTTGGCGCTGGGTTCTGGATGCTGGCTGGTGGGCATTGTCTGTGTGCTGGTTATTGGGCACTGGCGGTGGTAGGCATGGGAGTGCTTGTTGCTGGGCATTTTCTGATCCTGGCTGTTGGGGGCGCTGAGCACTGGGCATGTCTGGGTGATGGATGGAGGGAGTTTTGGGTGCTGGGCACTAGGGGTGCTGGCTAGTGGGTATGTCCGTGTGCTGGGTATGTCCATATGCCGGATGCTGTGCGCTGGGGATGCTGGGCACTGGGGTTAGTGGGTGCTGGGCACTGGGGTTGCTGGGTGCTGGGCGGCGCGACTGCTGGGGGCTGGGAGTGCTGGGTACTATGCATAAGCGGGTGCAGGGTATGTCTTGCTGCTGGATGGTGGGTTCTGGGGCTACTGGGAGCTGGGGGTATTGGGTGCTGGGCACTGGGGTTGCTGGGTGCTAAGTCCTGTGGGTGCTGGTTGCTGGGCCCTGGGAGTGCTGGGTACTATGCATAAGCGGGTGCAGGGTATGTCTTGCTGCTGGGTGCTGGGGGTATTGGGTGTTGGCCACTGGGGTGTTGGGTGCTGGGCATGTCCTCGTCCTTGGCATGACTGATGCTGGGCACTGGGGGTACTGGCTGCTGGGAGCTAGGGGTGCTGGCTTTGGGCATTTCAGTTGCTGGACATGACCAGGTGCTGGGCGTCTCCAGGTGCTGGGCATGTGCGGATGCTGTGTGCTCGGCACTTGGGGTTCTGGGTGGTCGGCGGTGAGGGTGCTGGACGCTGGGGATGCTGGCTGTTGCGGTGCTGGGTGCTGGGCACTGGGGCTGCTGAGTGGTGGGCATGTCCAGGTGCTGTTTGTTGGCGGTTGGGGTGCTGGGTTGTGTGCCTGTCCAGGAGTTAGTGCTGGGCCCTGGGGGTGCTGTGTATGTCCGAGTGCTGGGCATGTCCGGATGCTGGGTAAACGGGTTCTTGGGCTGTGGGGGTGTTGGGTATGCTGGTTTCTGGGCACTGGGGAGGTGCTGGCTGCGAGACCTGTATGGTGGTGGGTGTTTGGTGTACTGGGTGCAGGGCGCTGGGCGTGCTGGGTGCTGGGCATGTCCGGGTGCTACGTGCTGATCACTGGGGATGTTGGGGGCTGGTTTGCTGTGTTCTGGTGTGTAGCGTGCTGGGCATGTTTGGGTGCTGGGCATGTCCAGGTGCTGGGTACTGGGCGCTGGGGGTGGTGGTCCCTGGGGGTGCTGTGTGCTGGGCATGTCCGGGGGGTGGGTTGGGCAGTGGGGTTGCTGGGTGCTGGGAATGTGCGAGTGCTGGGGGCTGGGCCCTGAGGTTGATGGGGGCTGGGCACTCGGGTTGCTGGGTGCTGGCTGGTGCGGTTGCGGGGCCCTGGTGTTGCTGGGTACTATGCATAACTGAGTGCAGGGTATCTCTTGGTGCTGGAGGTACTGGGTGCTGGGCATATCCGGTGCTGGGCCTGTGCTCTGGAGTTGCTGGGTTCTGTGCTCTGGGGGTGCTTGTTTCTTGGCACGTGCGTGTGCTGTGTGCTCTTCCCTGGTTGTGCTGGGTATGTGTGGGTGTTGGGCAGTGTGGGTGCTGTGTGGTGGGCGCTGGGCATGTCTGGGTGCTGGGTGATGGGCACTGGAGGTTCTGGGCGATGGGGAGCAGGGAAGCTGCCTGCTAGGCATGTCTGAGTGCTGGGCATGTCCGGGTGCTGGGTACTGTGCGCTGGCAGTGGTGGGCGGTGGTGGTGCTGGGTGCTGGGCATGTCCGGGTGCTAGGCAATGGCGGTGCTGGGTGCTTGGCGCTGGGGGTGATGGTCTTTGGGTGTGCTGGGTGCTGGGCATGTCCCTGTGCTGGGTGGTGGGGGTGCTGGGCATGTGCGGGTGTTGGTTGCCGGGCCCTGGGTGTACTGGGTGCTGGACGCTGGGGTGGTTGGTTTCTGGGCGCTGGGGCTGCTGGGTTCTGTGCCCCTGTGTTGCTGGGTGCTGAGCATGTCCGGGTGCTGGCCATGTCTAAGTGCAGCGTGCTGGGCACTGGGTGCTGGGGGGTGGGGGTGCTGGATGCTGAGTGTTGGGTATGCTGGTTTCCGGGCACTGGGCGGAAGTGTGTGAGACCTGTGGGGGTGTTGTATGGTGGGTGTTTGGGGTGCTGAGTGCTGCAGGTGCTGGGCATGTCCAGGTGCTATGTGCTGATCACTGGGGTTCTTGGGGGCTGGTTTGCTGTGTTCTGGTGTGTTGGGCGCTGGGCATGTTTGTCTGGGTGCTGGGCATGTCTGGGTGCTGGGTACTGGGAACTGGCAGTGCGGGGCAGTGCGGGTGCTGTGTGCTGGGCATGTCGGGGTGCTGGGTGCTGGGCATTGGGAGTGCTGGGTGCTAGGTACTGGGGGTGCTGGGCCTTGGCATTGCTGGCTACTATACATAACTGAGTGCAGGGTATGTCTTGGTGCTGGATGCTTGGTGCTGGAGGTACCGGGTGCTGGGTGTTGGGCATATGCGGTGCTGGGTGGCTGTGCTGGGGTTGCTGGGTGCTGTGCTGTGAGGGTGCTGGATTCCTGGCATGTGCGTGTACTGTGTGCTGGGCCCTGGTTGTGCTGGGTATGTGTGGGTGCTGGGTGTTGGGCACTGGGGGAGGGTGGTGCTAGGTGCTGGGCATGTCCAGGTGCTGAGCAATGGTGGTGCTGGGTGCTTGGCGCTGGGGGTGGTGGTACCTGGGGCTGCTGTGTGCTGGGCACGTCGGGGTGCTGGGTTTTGGGCGGTGGGGGTGCTGGGTGCTGGGCGTGTGCCTGTGTTGGTTGCTGGACCCTGGCGTGCTGGGCGCTGGGGCTATCGGTTACCGGGTGCTGGGGGTGCTGGGTTCAATGCAGCGTATGCAGGTCCTGGGCAGTGGGTGTGCTGGAAGCTGGGTGTTGGGTATGCTGGTTCCTGCCACTGCGGGTGCTGGGTGTGAGACTTGTGGGCGTGCTGGATGGTGGGTGTTTGGTGTGCACCCTCACTGCCCACCACCCAGAACCCCAAGTGCCGAGCACACAGCATCCGGACGTGCCCAGCACCTGCACACGCCCAGCACCCACAAGACCCAACAACCAGCACTGGTCATGACCAGTACCTGGAAATGCCCACAGCCAGCACCCCTAGCTCCCCACACCCAGCACTCCCAGGGCCCAGCACGAATTCCCGGACATGCGCACAACCCAGCACACCCACCGCCAACACACAGCATCGAGACATGCCCAGCAGCCCCAGTGCCCAGCATCCACCAGCAAGACATACCCTGCACCCAATTATGCATGGTATCCAGCACTCCCAGGGCCCAGCAACCAGTAGCCCCAGTACCTCGGCTCGCTTCTGTAATTCTACACAATGAAGACTTGTGGCTTAGAAGTTAGGGAACTAGCAGGTGTGGTGTTTGCAAGTGTGTAGAATTGTAGTCTAAATCGTGTCTCCTGGAAGCAGTGTTAGACTCTAGTGAAGAGTAACCTTGGAAACGAGAACCGTAAACAAAGGTAGTCCAGACGTGGCTCGGAGACAAACCTCGACCTTATAAGGAAAGAAAGGAACAGGTTCACAAAGAGTTCACGACCCCGCCGACCACCACAGACCACCCGAGACCCTCAAGGAGACCCTAAAGGTTTTAGTGCGCATGTGTCTAGGATGATGTAATATTATAATCGGTTCTCGGAAATTTAAGGAATATGTAAAAGAGAAACTGAAAATATGTATGAGAAGCATGGATACAAACAGAAAGGTGATTAGACCTGGTGTGCTTCATTTGTGGCAAGTCCACCGAGCACCCAGGCCTGAATAAAACAATCTCTCTCCTGAGCGTGTGGAATTGGTTCCTTCCACGCCGGGCACGAATCCGCTTTTCGGACAACACCTAGCCCCCAGCACCCGCACCAGCAGCACCAGCAAGCCCAGTGCCCAGCACGCAGCAACCTCAGGGCCCAGCACCCAGCCGTGCCCGCCACCCGGACATGCCCAGCACCCAGCAACCCCAGTGCACAACACCCAGCACCCGCAGCGCCCAGAAACCAACACACGCACACACCCAGCACGCCCACCGCCCAAAACCCAGCAGCCCAACATGCCCAGCACACAGCACCACCACCGCCACCACCCCCACTGCCCAGTACCCAGCACCCACACATGCCCAGCACCCACACATGCCCAGCACACAGCACCAGCACCGCCCACCACCCCCACTGCCCAGTACCCAGCACCCACACATGCCCAGCACTCAGACATGCCCAGCAGGCAGCTTCTCTGCTGCCCACCGCCCAGCATCCCGACCGCCCAGCACCCAGACATGCCCAGGCCCCGCCACACAGCACCCACACTGCCCAACACCCAGCACTCACACATACCCGGCACAACCAGGGCCCAGCACACAGCATACGCACATGTCAGGAATCCAGCACCCTCACAGCACAGCACCCAGCAACCCCAGCACAGCCACCCAGCACCGCATATGCCCAGCACCTAGCACCGCATATGCCCAACACCCAGCACCCAGTACCTCCAGTACCCAGCATCCAGCACCAAGACATACCCTGCACTCAGTTATGTATAGTAGCCAGCAATACCAGGGCCCAGCACCCCAGTACCTAGAACCCAACACTGCCACTGCCCAACACCCACCACCCGGACGTGCCCAGCACACAGCACCCCCACTGCCCCACACAGCCAGCGCCCAGTACCCAGCACCCAGACATGGCCAGCACCCAAACATGCCCAGCACTCAACACACCACTGCCCAGATCCCAGCAAACCAGCCCCCAACATCTCCAGTGATCAGCACATAGCACCCGGACATGCCCAGCACCCAGCACCCGCAGCGCTCAGCATCCACCACCCCCAGTGCTCTGTACTCAGCACACCAAAAACCTACCATCCAGCACGCCCACACGGCTCACACCCAGCATCCCCAGTGCCCAGCAACCAGCATACCCAACACCCACCATCCATCACCCCCACACGTCTCACACCCATGACCCCCAGTGCTCTGTACTCAGCACACCAAACACCCACCATCCAGCACCCCCACACGTCTCACACCCAGCACCCCCAGTGCGCAGTACCCCGCACCCAGACATGCCCAGCACCCGGACATACACAGCACTCAGCACTGTCCTGCTTCCGGCTGGGACAGAGTTAACTTTCTTCCCAGTAGCTTGGGGGGTGTGCTGGCTTTTGGGTTTGGTGTGAGAGGAGCGTTGATGGCCCCTTAATGCTTTGGCTGTTGCTGGGCGGTGCTTGCACCGGGAGACTTTTGTTCTCTCTTTTCGGTCTCCCACAGGAAGCTCGGGGGGGGTGGGGGGTGGCGGGGGGGGGGGGAGCACAGCCGGGGTAGTTGACCTAGCTGGCCAATGGGGTATTCTATAGCATGTGACATCCTGCTCAGTATAAAAAATGGGAGGGGGCGGGGGAGGGAAACGACTCTCCCCCCCCCCCCCCGCCCCAGTCCATGACACGCGGTCGGCAGCGGTGAGCAGTTGCATTGTGCATTGCCTGCTTTGTATCGTCTGTTGTTGTTGTTGTTCTCATTGTTATTATTACTGTTCTACTTCGTTTTATTTCAACCATTAAACTGTTTTTATCTCAACCCGGGAGTTTTCCTACTTGTGCCCTCCCGATTCTCTCCCCCATCCCACGGGGTGGGGGGGGAGGAGAGCCAGCGGCTGCGTGGGGTTTATTTGCTGGCTGGGGTTAAACCAACACATGCACCCATCATACCCTCCACCCAGCACCCCCAGGGCCCAGCACTCATTCCCAGACATGCGCACAACCTAGCACACCCACCGCCAACACACAGCCCCTGGACATGCCCAGCACCCGGCAGCCCCACTGCCCAGCACCGCATTGCCCGGCATCCCCAGCGCCCAGCACCCTCACTGCCCACCACCCAGAACAACAAGTGCCGAGCACACAGCATCCGGACATGCCCAGCACCGGGGCACACCCAGCACCCACAAGACCCAGCACCCGGTCATGACCAGCAACTGGAAATGCCCACAGCCAGCACCTCTAGCTCCCAGCAGCCATCAACCCCAGTGCCTAGCACTCAGCACCCAGTCCTGCCAAGCACCCAACACCCCGGTGCTCAGCACCCTGCACCCGGTCGTGTCCAGGGCCCACCACACAGCACCCACACTGCCCAACACCCAGCACCCACACATACCCGGCACAACCAGGGCCCAGCACACAGCCCACGCACGTGCCAGGAATCCAGCATCCCCAGAGCACAGCACCCAGCAACCCCAGCACAGCCACCCAGCACCGCATATGCCCAGCATGAAGCACCGCATATGCCCACAACCCAGCACCCAGTAGCTCCAGCACCAGGCATCCAGCACCAAGACATACCCTGCACTCAGTTATGCAGAGTACCTAGCAATACCGGGCCCAGCACCCCAGTACCTAGCACCCAACACTCCCACTGCCCAACACCCACCACCCGGACATGCCCAGCACACAGCACCCCCACCACCCCACACCGCCAGCGCCCAGTATGCAGCACCCAGAAATGCCCAGCACCCAAACATGCCCAGCACTCAACACACCACTGCCCAGATCCCAGCAAACCAGCCCCCAACATCTCCAGTGATCAGCACATAGCACCCGGAATGCCCAGCACCCGCAGCGCTCAGCACCCAGCACCCCCAGGGCCCAGCAGCCAGCACCGCAGCAACTAGCAACCCCAGCGCCCAGCACCCGGTCATGCCAAGCACCTGGACATGCCCAGCACCAAGCACGCCTGTGCCCAGCACACAATATCCCCAGCACCCAGCAGCAAGAGATACCCTGCACCCGCTTACGCATAGTACCCACAGCGCTCAGCAGCCACCATCCCCAGTGCTCTGTACTCAGCACACCAAACACCCACCATCCAGCACCCCCACACGTCTCACACCCAGCACCCCCAGTGCGCAGTACCCCACACCCAGACATGCCCAGCACCCGGACATACACAGCACTCAGCACTGTCCTGCTTCCGGCTGGGACAGAGTTAACTTTCTTCCCAGTAGCTTGGGGGGTGTGCTGGCTTTTGGGTTTGGTGTGAGAGGAGCGTTGATGGCCCCTTAATGCTTTGGCTGTTGCTGGGCGGTGCTTGCACCGGGAGACTTTTGTTCTCTCTTTTCGGCCTCCCACAGGAAGCTCGGGGGGGGGGTGGGGGGTGGCGGGGGGGTGGGGAGCACAGCCGGGGTAGTTGACCTAGCTGGCCAATGGGGTATTCTATAGCATGTGACATCCTGCTCAGTATAAAAAATGGGAGGGGGCGGGGGAGGGAAACGACTCTCCCCCCCCCCCCCGCCCCAGTTCATGACACGCGGTCGGCAGCGGTGAACAGTTGCATTGTGCATTGCCTGCTTTGTATCGTCTGTTGTTGTTGTTGTTCTCATTGTTATTATTACTGTTCTACTTCGTTTTATTTCAACCATTAAACTGTTTTTATCTCAACCCGGGAGTTTTCCTACTTGTGCCCTCCCGATTCTCTCCCCCATCCCACGGGGTGGGGGGGGGGGAGAGCCTGTGGCTGCGTGGGGTTTTTTTGCAGGCTGGGGTTAAACCACGACATGCACCCATCATACCCTCCACCCAGCACCCCCAGGGCCCAGCACTCATTCTCGGACATGCGCACAACCTAGCACACCCACCACCAACACACAGCCCCTGGATATGCCCAGCACCCAGCAGCCCCACTGCCCAGCACCCCCAGCACCCAGCATCCCCAGCACCCAGCAGCAAGAGATACCCTGCACCCGCTTATGCATGGTACCCAGCACTCCCAGGGCCCAGCAACCAGCACCCCGAGTACTTAGCCTCCAGCACCCACACCAGTCAGCACCCAGCAAGGCCGGTACCCAGCAACCTCAGGGCCCAGAACCCAGCAGCCAGCCATTGCCCAGCACACAGACATGCCCAGCACCCAGCAACCCCAGTGCACACAACCCAGAAGCCCCAGCGCCCAGAAACCAACAGCCCCAGTGCCCAGCACTCCCAGGGCTCAGAAACCAACATTCGCATGCACCCAACACTCCAACCACCCAGCACCCGGACATGCCCAGCATGCAGCACCACCAGGGACCACCACCCCCAGCACCACGCACCCAGCACTACCACTGCCCAGCACCTGGACATGCCCAGCACCCAGATGTGCCCAGCAGGCAGCTTCCCTGCTGCCCACCGCCCAGCATCGCGACCGCCCAGCACCCCGACCGCCCAGCACCTGGACATGCCCAGGCCCCGCCACACAGCACCCACACTGCCCAATACCCAGCACCCACACATACCCAGCACAACCAGGGCCCAGCACACACACATGCCAGGTTAAACCATGACATGCACCCATCATACCCTCCACCCAGCACCCCCATGGCCCAGCGCTCATTCCCAGACATGCGCACAACCTAGCACACCCACCGCCAACACACAGCCCCTGGACATGCCCAGCACCCAGCAGTCCCAGTGCCCAGCACCCAGCAGCCCCAGCATCCAGCAGCAAGAGATACCCTGCACCTGCTTATGCATAATACCCAGCAGTCCCAGGGCCCAGCAACCAGCACTTAGCCCCCAGCACCCACACCAGCCAGCACCCAGCAAGGCCGGTGCCCAGCACCCAGCAACCTCAGGGCCCAGAACCCAGCAGCCAGCCATTGCCCAGCACCCAGACATGCCCAGCACCCAGCAACCCCAGTCCACACAACCCAGAAGCCCCAGTGCCCAGAAACCAACAGCCCCAGTGTCCAGCACCCAGTACACCCAGGGCCCAACAACCAACACCCGCACATGCCCAGCACCCCCACCACCCAGCACACCCAAAGACTATCACGCCCAGCGCCAAGCACCCAGCACCGCCATTGCCTAGCACCGGGACATGCCCAGCACCCAGTACCACCACCACCAGTGCACAGTACCAAGCACCCGGATATGCCCAGCACGGAGACATTCCTACCAGGCAGCTTCCCTGCTCCCCATCGCCCAGGACCTCCAGTGCCCATCACCCAGCACCGGGACATGCCCAGCGCCCACCACACAGCACCCATACTGCCCAACACCCAGCACCCACACATACCCAGCACAACCAGGGCACAGCACACGCACATGCCAGGAATCCAGCACCCTCGCAGCACAGCACCCAGCAAACCCAGAGCACACACCTAGCACCGGATATGGCCAGCACCGGATATGGCCAGCACCAAGACATACCCTGCACTCAGTTATGCATAGTACCAAGCAATGCCAGGGCCCAGCATCCCCAGTACTTAGCACCCAGCACTCCCACCGCCCAATACCCACCACTCGGATGTACCCAGAACCCCCACTGCCCGTGCCCAGCACCCAGACATGCCGAGCACCCACACATGCCCAGCGCCCAACACACCAGAAAGCAGCAAACCAGCCCCCACCATCCCCAGTGATCTGCACATAGCACCCAGCACACGCTGCGCTCAGCACCCACCACCCACAGTGCCCAGAAACCAGCATACCCAATGCCCAGCATCCAGTACCACCACCACCCCAACTGCCCAGTACCCGCACGCGGATATGCCCAGCACCCGAACATACACAGTACCCCTAGGACCCAGCACTCAGAACTCCAGTGCACTGCACTGTCCTGCTTCTGGCTGGGACAGAGTTAACTTTCTTCCCAGTAGCTTGGGAGGGTGTGCTGGCTTTTGGGTTTGGTGTGAGAGGAGCGTTGATGGCCCCTTAATGCTTTGACTGTTGCTGGGCGGTGCTTGCACCGGGAGACTTTTGTTCTCTCTTTTCGGCCTCCCACAGGAAGCTCGGGGGGGGGTGGGGGGGCGGGGGGATGGGGAGCACAGCCGGCGTAGTTGACCCAGCTGGCCAATGGGGTATTCTATAGCATGTGACATCCTGCTCAGTATAAAAAATGGGAGGGGGCGGGGGAGGGGGCTCTCCCCCCCCCGTTCACGACACACGGTCGGCAGCGGTGAGCAGTTGCATTGTGCATTGCCTGCTTTGTATCGTCTGTTGTTGTTGTTCTCATTGTTATTATTACTGTTCTACTTCATTTTATTTCAATCATTAAACTGTTTTTATCTCAACCCGGGAGTTTTCCTACTTGTGCCCTCCCGATTCTCTCCCCAATCCCACGGGGTGGGGGGGGGGAGGTGAGCTAGTGGCTGCGTGGGGTTTATTTGCAGGCTGGGGTTAAACCAACACATGCACCCATCATACCCTCCACCCAGCACTGCCAGGGCCCAGCACTCCCATGGCCCAGCACTGATTCCCACACATGCACACAACCCAGCACACGCACCACCAATGCACAGCACCTCGACATGCCCAGCAGCCCAGCACACAGCACCCAGCAGCCCCAGCACCAGGACATGACAAGAAGCCAGTCCCCGCAGTGCCCAACAACCCACGACTCAGCAACGGAACATGCCTAGCACCAGGCACCACCAATGTGTAGCAAGGAGTGCTAGGTGTGGTGGATATGGCACATTTGGGGTGCTGGAGCTGGCTGGGTGTTGGGCAGCTGAGAAGGGTCTCTCAAGGGAAGGTGAGAGCCACCAACATCTTTCAGTCCTGCCTGTTAGTTTATGGGAGCCCGAAGAGGGGATCGACTGCTTTGCAGTTGGGCTGTGGTAAGGTTGCTGGTTGGGTGGTAGAGCGAGAGCAGCTCCCTCGGAAAGGGCTGCCACGAAAGGCAAGAGCCAGAAACAGCTTTCAATCCTGGTTCTTTCTGTGTTGGAGCGCCCTCTGGTGGGAAGCCGTTTACGAAATGGGCTCGAGAGATGGTAAGGCAAAGGTTGATATTTCGGTTTGAGAATAAGGGAGAGGGGTGGTGGGACCGGGAAGGGTCCCGTGGTGGGTCCATGTGGTGGGTGGCGTTAACTAATGCAGAAGGATCTTGTTATCTACGCAGAACCTCAAACTATCCCTTATCCTCCTCAGAGGCAAGCTCCGAAACGGCCACCCACCTCCTCCGGCTCAGGCACAGAAATAGCCAGGAATCAAGGACGATGCTGGCCCTCACGGTCCCTTGGCAGCCCCTTCTCAGCCCCACCAACACCGGGGCTCTGTACCTGTTCTCCCACCTAACCTCAACCTAGCCCTGACCCTCATCAGGGCCAAGCTCCGAAGCGGCCACCCTCCACGTGGAGCTTGGCACTAAGGTAACCAGAAATCCAGCTTGATGCTAGCCCTCACTTCCCTTGGTAGCCCCACCAAAACCGGGGCTCTGTCTCTGTTCTCCACCTTATCCTCGACATATCCCTTACCCTCATCGGAGCCAAGCTCCGAAGCGACCACTCTCCACGTGGGGCTTAGGTACTGAAGTAGCCTGGAATCAAGGTTGATGCTGGCCCTCACGATCACTGCGCAGCCCCTTCTCAGCCCCACCAACACCGGGGCTCTGTGCCTGTTCTCCCACCTAACCTCCACCGAGCCCTGACCCTCATCAGGGCCAAGCTCCGAAGCGGCCACCCTCCACGTGGAGCTTGGCACTAAGGTAACCAGAAATCCAGCTTGATTTTAGCCTTCACCTTCCCTTGGCAGGCCCTTCTCAGCCCCACCAACACCGGGGCTCTGTGCCTGTTCTCCCTCCTAACCTCAACCTAGCCGAGACCCTCATCAGGGCCAAGCTCCGAAGTGGCCACCGGCAACATGGAGCTAGGCACTGAAGTAGCCAGGAACCAAGGCTGATGCTGGCCCTCACGGTCCCTTGGCAGCCCCTTCTCAGCCCCACCAACACCGGGGCTCTGTGCCTGTTTTCCCTCCTAACCTCAACCGAGCCCTGACCCTCATCAGGGCCAAGCTCCGAAGCGGCCGCCCTCCACGTGGAGCTTGGCACTAAGGTAACCAGAAATCCAGCTTGATGCTGGCCCCCACCTTCCATTGGTAGCCCCACCAAAACCGGGGCTCTGTCTCTGTTCTCCACCTTATCCTCGACATATCCCTTACCCTCATCGGAGCCAAGCTCCGAAGAGGCCACCCTCAACATGGGGCTCAGGCACTGAAGGGCAGCCCCGTCTCAGCCCCACCAATACCGGGGCTCTGTGTCTCTGCTCGCACCTAACAGCAACGTATCCCTTACCGTCATCGGAGCCAAGCTCCGAAGCGACCACTCCCCACGTGGGGCTTAGGTACTGAAGTAGCCTGGAATCAAGGTTGATGCTGGCCCTTACGATCTCTTTGCAGCCCCTTCTCAGCCCCACCAATACCAGGGCTCTGTAGCTGTTCTCCCACTTAGCCTCGACAGATCCCTTACCCTCATCAGGGCAAAGCGCCGCAGCGGCCACACTCCACATGGGGCTTGGCACTGAGATAGCCAGGAATCAAGGGTGGTGCTGGCCCTCACCTTCCATTTGCAGTCCCTAGGCAGACCCACCAACACCGGGGCTCTGTACCTGTTCTCCCACCTAACCTCAACCTAGTCCTGACCCTCATCAGGGCCAAGCTCCGAAGC
Source organism: Calonectris borealis (assembly GCF_964195595.1). NCBI lineage: Eukaryota > Metazoa > Chordata > Aves > Procellariiformes > Procellariidae > Calonectris > Calonectris borealis. The sequence continues at coordinate 612 of NW_027441519.1, read as the reverse complement.
GGCCACCCTCCACGTGGAGCTTGGCACTAAGGTAAGCAGAAATCCAGCTTGATGCTGGCCCTCACCTTCCCTTGGTAGCCCCACGAAAACCGGGGCTCTGTCTCTGTTCTCCACCTTATCCTCGACATATCCCTTCCCCTCATCGGAGCCAAGCTCCGAAGAGGCCACCCTCAACATGGGGCTCAGGCACTGAAGGGCAGCCCCGTCTCAGCCCCACTAATACCGGGGCTCTGAGTCTCTGCTCGCACCTAACAGCAACGTATCCCTTACCCTCATCGGAGCCAAGCTCCGAAGCGACCACTCCCCACGTGGGGCTTAGGTACTGAAGTAGCCTGGAATCAAGTTTGATGCTGGCCCTCACGGTCCCTTGGCAGGCCCTTCTCAGCCCCACCAACACCGGGGCTCTGTGCCTGTTCTCCCACCTAACCTCAACCGAGCCCTGACCCTCATCAGGGCCAAGCTCCGAAGCGGCCACCCTCCACGTGGAGCTTGGCACTAAGGTAACCAGAAATCCAGCTTGATTTTAGCCCTCACCTTCCCTTGGTAGCCCCTTCTCAGCCCCACCAACACCGGGGCTCTGTGCCTGTTCTCCCTCCTAACCTCAACCTAGCC